>NC_136790.1:25107836-25132836 GCF_951216825.1 Electrona antarctica | reverse complement strand
GAGATCAAATCATCATCTGATCATGCAGGAGGCAGCAGACCATCTGACTCTCCTCACTGAACATCTCCCCCAGTGCTAGTTTGCTCCAGCCACTGGAAACAGCAGCAACGCTCTGTTTAAATTCTGAACAAACTTCTTCTCCTTGGCTAACTCCACAGCAGGAGCAACATGTGATAGGGCCTGTGTGAGTGTATAATTGCTCACCAGACTGTGTTGGGCTCTGCTGGGACAGCCAAACAGCAGTGGTGTAAACTGTTCTGTTGGTTGTAGTTGACATTGCAGTCGTGTAATACCTTACATGGATGGGGGAGCGATTGCAGCTTCTATTGTTTTAAGCAAAGATGACTCGCGGTGTGTGAGTGGTGCTGAAGGGACAGTTCTTCTTTCTTATTTCAGGGCCAGAGGTACGGCTTTGTGTGGGGGATGCATTGACCCACCCCTGGAATACATTTCCCTTGATCATGATGTTATTCATGATGTGGTAGCAATATATCACCTGGGATTGTTCTGTACATTGTAACATGTAAAATGAGTGTTCATTCAAGTCTGAGTGTGTACAAATGGAACCAAATGGTCCCTTACAGCATTGATGATTACACTGTTAACTGTAACTGCTAAAGCTTTCCTGCTCGCCCATTTTGTCATAAGTGAAGCTCAAGGACGAGTCTTTGCGTGTCAACATCGTGACATTGTTCTGCTAATTGACAAAGCAATCTAGTAGGGATTCTGCTTGCTGTTTAATACCACTATGGTGGATGAGTGCCAGGTTGGAGTTTGTTGTTTTACAAGCAGGAAGAAGTTGAGGTCCTCTGCCCACAATGGTAGCTTTCTCATTGCCTGTTCCCCTGCTCTATAGTGAGGTCACCAGCGAGGACAAAAGCACTTATGTAGTACCTCTGGGGTGGCCTGGCAGCCACCTGCTGGCCTGGCACACACACTGTTCCGTTCTCCGTCGCTTTCTTTGTTTTTCAGCTCAAAATTCAATCAGAGCCGGTTACAATGCACCCCTGCAAACCTCACGACGCGCGGTACATAAGAGGAAATTTGTTCATTGCACAGGACATCCGTTTTGTATCAATTGATTTAAGTGTAGTAAATGTACTAATGGGCATACAGTAGAAGGTCTCATGTTTGGAGTGGGCAAGCAGATATTACGTATGAAAGAGTCACGAGTGACCTCACAATGGAACTCTTACAATGCCCACGCACACGCGTACGCACACGCAAACACACACGCACACACGCGCACACACACACACACACACACACACACACACACACACACACACACACACACACACACACACACACACACACACACACACACACACACACACACACACACACACACACACACACATTGAAATCTTGTGGCTGGCACTGTCAACTTGGCACAAGCAAGAGAGAGTATAGTGGTTGAGCCAACCTCACCCCCATCTCCTCTCTCTACCCTGCTGTTGACCCCATAGGCCCTTTTGGCTTGTCAGTGGCTGCGCTGATCAGAATGGTGTCATTTAGCGCCAGTCCAAGCACCCCACTCACTTAGAATAGAGGAAGAATGGCCAGCGTAGATGAAAGAGAAATAAAATGAAACCTTGCTCTGTTAAAAAACCATTAAAATCGTCCATCAAAAGGAACAGTCAGCACATAAATCACACTTCAAAAGACGGTCCCATTCCATCCCCCATCGCTGTGCCCCTTTAGATCAGCTTGTGAAATGGAACTTTATTGCCAACTATGAATGCCTGTGTGTGTATTTCTGACACAATGACATATGGTGACTTTAGTTCTTGCGGGGCACTCTATTTTTCAAAATGTGTATTTGAAGTGATTCTTTTCTCGTATGTACCATAATGCCATTCTTACTCTCTATACTGTTTTGTTCTATTCTACTCTATTCCATTATATGAGCCCACATTCAGTGTTGTTGTATGTGGCTTTGAGTTATGTCATATCGTTGCTCTCGGGAAGAAACCACCGAACTCCAGTTTTGAGGGTTTGGATTTTTTAATTTTGCATAAATCAGTGCTATTGAACACCCTTTACGTCTGTGTGTTGGTTAAATAAAATATTGAACCAATGAAAAGTAGTAAAACCTCTTAACTCCATTGGTCCCTTCATTGTCAATGGCGTTTTTAATGTTTGTTTAAGGAAAAACAAACATTAAACCTGTATATAGCAAAAACATATATGGTTTTCTTCATTTCTTGAAAAATTTATATTTTTCATTTCCTGAAAAATGAACATTTTGAAGTTAGTTGGTTTCTTCCCGACAGCAGAGATATGTTGAACACCTTCCTTTGTGTGGTAAATACATGCTGTGGTTTTTATTTTTAAGACATTGTCCTATATACGCTGTCAAACATCGTATATGGAATTGCCCTTACACCACCAAGTAAGGTGTCTCTAACAAATCTGGAATTTTGGAACTTTGCACAATACCAAGATTTTATTATAATGCGTGGCAAAATGCTAAACGTTTCTACTGTTGGCGCTGTGACATTATTGTGATGTCCTGGGTTGACATTAGCATCAACACATCCCCTTGACCAGTGGTGGAAAGTAACTAAGTACATTTACTTAAGTACTGTACTTAAGTAAACCTTTGAGGTATTTCTACTTACTCTACTAGAAGTTACTTTTACGTCCACTCCACTACATCTCAGAGGCAAATATTGTACTTCTACTCCACTACATTTATTTAGATACTTTGTGGATTTTGATTTATTATTAAAAAACATACATTAACCACTTCAGCTCTATACATTTTGGCCATTTGAAAATAGCCGTTCTACAAGCTCACAATGCGTCACGATGTGACACATTGTGAACGTGCAGATCTGCTATTTTTAAAATATTTGAAAACTTGAAATGGGACCATTGAGTGAGACGCCAATACTTTTGTACTTTTACTCGAGTACATTTAGAATTCCGGACTTTTACTTGTAAGTAGTAGTTCTACATTGCAGTATTGATACTTTTACTTAATGAATGTGAGCACTTTTTCCACCACTGGTGGCTGTGTTTGAAGCAATAATGTCTGATCGCCGTGGCGACAGCCCTGTGAAAACAATCCAGCTTTGTGACAAGGCCACACTAATCCCACTGTGTGAAACATGTAAAGCAGTCCTCCTACAGCTGCTCTCGGAGAGAGAGACAGTTGTGTGTTTTATCTGTGTCGTTTCCTCCCACAGAAGTTGTGTATGCGTGCACGTTCATGTTGGTGTTTATTTATGTGCACATTTGTTTTGTGTGTGTATGTGTGTGTGTGTGTGTGTGTGTGTGTGTGTGTCTGTGTGTGTGTGTGTGTGTGTGTGTACGTACATGCATTGCATTTATATGTGTGCATGTGTAAATATGTAAAATGTCCCTCCCACTGAGTTATGTGTATGCTGAGGCCCGTGTGGGTTACACACAGAATTCTGAAGAGCAAAACCACTGCGGAATGATTAGGAATAGTCTGGAGATGATCTCGAAAATCGTTTCAGGGTCCAGAGCTTGGCCAAGTTACCTCTGGGCTTAAAGAGTTACCCCATCTTGGACAGCGGTGGACGGTCCTTAATGGGTTTTGTGGTCTCCTTTCAATCCCACTTGGCTTGAACGGCTTCATTCCCTCATGCTGATGTGTTTTTCATGTGAAACGATGTTCACTTTATTTCACATGAGAGTAAAAGGCAGTTTTATTTGTCTTCTCGTCTTCTCTCGCACTTTCATACCTCTCCTTTTCTTGTCCCCCTGTCCTGTCTTGCCTGCTCCTCATATCTCTTGTGTTCTATTATTATCCCCCCCCCCCCCCGCCCCTCTCGCTTCCTCTACTCTGCTCCTCTTTTCCTATGCTATTCTCCTATATCTGTCTCTACCTGTCTCCAGTACACATCCAGACGTGCCGTGCCCTCATGGTGGTGTCGGTACTGCTGGGCTTTATTAGCATCATCGTGAGCGTGGTGGGCATGAAGTGCACTAAGGTGGGAGACAACAATCCCGCCACCAAGACCCGCATCGCTGTGTCTGGAGGAGCGCTCTTCCTGCTAGCAGGTGAGACGTGGCCGTCCTCAAAAGGGAGCCATCTGTAGTACACTTCAATTCAAGTGCAATGCACCAAGTATCATAGGCTGGGGTTTGGTCATATCTTTGTGTATCTGGTGTTGAGAGATAGTGGTCTGGCATTCCTCTGACCAGGGGTCTTTAGTACGCAATTAGTGTCCCTGCTGTAAACAGGAAGTGGTCACTTTGGCCACATTAGCCCCTGATTTTTCACGAGCCTTAGGGAGAAAAACAAACCAAACAGGCACTGCAATTTGCATGCATTTGTTTGCCTATTTGAGAGATTTTTATTTTTTATTACACATTTAGGCCTGCAGGAGCTGATACACAGACATGGATAACTCACTCATCTGTTATTTGTCCACAGGTCTATGCACGCTGGTCTCTGTGTCCTGGTATGCCACTCAGGTGTCCTACCAGTTCTTCAACCCAAACACGCCGATCAATGCCAGGTACATACATCCTCAGCGGGAGATTACTGAATAAATCACTGATCAGTTTGAGCCAGAGCCATAGAGTATAGACAGAGTTACGCAAACTCTGTTCACTTCATGGGGCCAGTCCAATGGCGGCTCTTCTACATAGACTTCTATTGGTTTGTCCTTATTTGAAGGCTTTAGGGACAACCGGAAGTTTACGGAATGCATTGGAGTGAATGGAGTCTATGGGCTCGCGCGAGTACATGAACCACGTGACCATGCTGTTTTCTGCCCCCTCAATATCGCAACTCTTCTATTAGATGGCTCTGGTTTGAGCTAGTCACTCCTCCAGCAGTGACTACACTGGTTGGAGGTAATAATATAACTCTTTGTCTGGTGTAAAATTAAATGATGCTATACCTCTGGTTGTAGAGGGAAAAGGAAAGAAGTCCAAAACGTTGTCCTCTTACTTTAAATAAATTACTCTGGGAGCTGTAGAACAGCACACAGAGATGTGCGTGCTTCCCTCTGGACTCTACCTCTGGTTGTAGAGCCACCATTTTAATGTTAAAAGTTTTTTGCCTCACTCAAACATTTTAACTACACAAATCATGTATGGGACAAAATATGTCCATATGGGGATCCACAGCTAAATACAATTTACAGATCCTTGACATGTCGTGTGAAATTTTGAGAACCACTGCTTTATCCTCCTCCTCTTCCTGTGCAGGTATGAGTTTGGCTCCGCCCTGTTCGTGGGGTGGGCGGCGTCCAGTCTGACGATACTGGGCGGCTCCTTCCTCTGCTGCTCCTGCTCTAACGAAGACAGACGAGGGCAGCAATATTACCGCCAATCACAGCCTTCTACAGCCAGGGAGTACGTGTAATCCCACCCACCCCCTACCAGCAGCCACCCAAACAGATTGCAGAGGACACGCTTGGCTCCACCCCCTTTTACCCTTCGTTACTCAGCTTAAAAGCAAGACTATGATGCACACAGACACTCACACACTGAGAGACATGCATCATTAAACACACACATGTATGCACACGTGCACGCACACACATTCTCATGCACGCACACAAACACACGCACACGCATTCTCACATGCACGCACACGCACACACTCACATTCACAAACACGCACGCACAACGCACATTGAACACACACACATACACACACACACACACACACACACACACACACACGCACAATCACACGCGCGCGCGCACACACACACACACACACACACACACACACACACACACACACACACACACACACACACACACACACACACACACACACACACACACACACTAAATAATATAAATAGGATGCAATATTGTGGAAACAAAACACAAAAAACAATGATTATGCAGAAAAAATCTTACCGTATGTGTGAGCAGACCTGCTCATTTCACGGAGAGCATAGTGATCTAGTTCACTTATTTTTATAGATTGTCTCATGAGTGAAATCTTAAAGTCATTATTTAACAAAGTCTAAATCAACACAGCTGCTTAAATCTGACCCAAAAACCTTACAAATAGCTTCTTGCTCTGTTTGCACACTTCTTTAGAGATGCAAAGCTATATTTATATATTATATGTAGGTACATTATATAAAATATATAAATATATATCTTGCATCTTGTGTACAGCAAAACCAACCCTTAAAAGAATGGGACGTATTGAGAAATATATCATACTGTAGGTACATTTGTAGAATGATCAGTGAGCTAGAATATCCGCGAAAACCGGAAACGATTTGGTTCAGGTCAAAACATGAAGCATGTCCTATGCTTCCTGGTTGGAGCTGCATGTGTGTGTGTTGCCTCCATATTTCTGTGTTTTCATCCTCCACTGGTGCAGTTACATGTGAGGACGAACCGTCACCCCTGCACTACACAGTCAAAATACTCCATTTGTCCATTTATCTATCTCTGTAACGTAAAAACTGTAACTGAGTGAACATTTTCATTTGCACTCAGTTAAGTTAACACTGAGGACGTTACAGTGTATGGGATCCTCCACTATTGTGGGCCCCACACAGCCAGCTAAACTTGACAATGTGGGAGCCAAGTCATCGTTGTATAAACATACTTATTGTATAAGCAGCTGAAGAACGGAACACGATTCAATTTTATATTTCCCTAATAGCCTCTTTGGCATTATTATATTATAATCTGCAGGAGTGGAAGGTGAATTGTCAGTCAAAGGTCTCTGCTTAGTTCCTAGGATAGAGACTCATCACTATACATCAGCATCATCATCATCATCTACTGTCCATTTGCTAATACCTCCGTTAAAGACCTATACATATCACTTCATAATCTGCAAAGACATGTTACGTTCAGATGTCTTCTGCACTTCTCACGTGGTATATAGTATTATAAGCTACTGGCAAGTAACACGGATTACTTTATACTAGTCTGCAAGTGAACGTTTCATTTAGTGTTATTGCCATCAAATCAATTAAATTCCATTCCCGATGTGTTTTATCATAAGTAGTGGCTACAGACAAACCTGAGCCAACTAAAATGGTGACCCCACGTGCTCCTTCACAATACAGTACCTTCATTAGTGTTTGCTGAAAGAGTTGGTCCATTGCTCTTCCACATAATAAAGCCATTAACTTTTCTTAGAATTGCTCCCTGGAAGGGTCTCCCCCCACCTTCTACACATATGGCCCCCCTTCTTGGTAGACTTTTGTTGGTGGAGTGTTCAATTGTGCTCATGCTTGGGGGGGACATTCTTTACCTACTTCAAACAACGGAGAAAAAGAACATTGGTTGAACTGTCAATAACAGCTGTGTTTTAACAATTATTGCTCAACAAGAATGGTAAAATTACCTGGAAATATTGGATGTATTCAGATTCAGAATGACGAGACACCGCCAGGGATCGAACATTCAGCCATTAAAATGGCTGAATGACGTAACAGCTTACCTCATTCATGGCATGATAGTGACCTTTTGCATGCCATTAGCCTCTAGCAAACAAGCATTTAATTTCAAACATTTCACCACATCAGTTAGGCCTACTAATATTTCTTACTTGGCATAAAATGCCTTCAACCGACAACAATTGTCAGTCAGCTCTCTAGGTTGTCCTCATCTAATGTAGCATCACTTGTTCTTTCACTAACACTTATGTTGCCTAAACCATCAAGCACCCACTCACCTACTAACAACTCCGAGCTTTTGGTGACAAACAGTGTGGTCTTGATGTGTCTTTGAGTTTCCCCTCGTGTCCGCTAATCCTGTTCTTTTCTGACTGTCTTCTTCTCTCCTCTAATTCAGGGCAGAGTTGTTGAGTGAAACTAGTTTCCCTGACTGATCAGCCCCCGCCTTTTTATCGAGGACTGTTCGAGTTCCCACCACTGTCTTTCCCCCCTTCCCCATTCCCTCTTATATCCCACATGTTGACCTCTGTCTCCCTGTATATTAGAATATGCCATGCCCTTCCCATCTTTCCCTTCCTTTCTACGTACATCTGCACCTTATCAGTATTTTGTGGGAAAACAAGATGTGTGTACCACCCCTTTAGGAACTTGCATCGCCCACTGAGCCTTATTTGTAAATATGGACTCTTAAAGGATATGTATGCTTAGATAGTTATAGACATTGCCTTTAAGAGGTAAGGTGGGGTTTGTACACTTCAGTCTGTGAACCCTTTACTAGACCTCCCCTCTATTATATTATTTACTGAAGGTTAACTGTATGAGTTGAAAAACGTTGTGGTTATGTTGCGTTATGATTTATGTATTCCTTTTATATCCTATGACTTCTGGGTTTGTAGATGTGCCTTTGATTTATTTTGTTCTCAGTGAATATAACTGAACGTTGACTGAAACATGTTTTTTTTTTCCCTTTTTGAATTGCAGACCAAATGTTAAAAGTACCCCACCAGAGAAAAGGGAGCAGTACTTGTAGTTTGGGAGAATCGTCTGGCCTTACCATGGTTTTAAATTCTGGCAACAGACAAACCACTCTTCAAAGAACAAACCAGACAAACAGACACATTTAGAATAATTTACATGAACTATTAACAAGAAACAAATTCAGGCCTTTAATGTGCCAAGTGACCGTTGTTTTCGTCTTTGTAAAGATTATTGTTTTATCCAAATAGCAATACTTCTATCAGGAGGGGAAGATAAAATGCATATTGTCTGTTTGGTCTGTTTTGTTATTTTAGGGAGTGACAGTCATTCAGGGTATGTTTCTATAACATGTTAAAAATGCCCAGGTTTATATACAGTACCACCACCTTTTTTAATACATATATGTTTTACTACAGTGCCTTATAACATGAGTTTCTGCACATGTATGTTTTTGACTACATGGATTATATAGTATTGCATCTTCCCTGAAGGATGTATATTGTCAATAGTTCCTCTGTAAACATCACATTTGCCTTTTTCTATTGTATCACATATATCATTTAGGCATTTTGTTGAATATATCAACATGTGTACGTAGCTACTGTACAGTAACACTTAAGGAAGAACAAAGGAGATCTTTATATCTTCGACATAATGCCGAATGCCACACTTTATAAAAAGCTGTGCGCCTATTTTCAAATAGCCTGGATTGAGGGTATAGTCAATTATGTTAATTTTGTTTTAGTTAAGTGCCAATATGATTTTGCATGAGAGGACTGTTCTTATTATTGACTCTCAAGGACTGTACTGTACTGCGTGCTGTCTCCTGTTTGTGTCCTGTACTAAGGAACGCCAGTTTTGCTGTGTGTAATCGGTTCAAATGTCTGTTCTGTTGCCATTTATTCACCATGCAATTCCTTTTATCTAATATTTACCTCCTTGATATTGTGTATCATCTCTTTACAGTATACTCCTGTTTCTTTTAGAATAAAGTAAACAGAGAAAAATACATTTGCTGGGATTTGACTCTGAATTAATGACGCATCAAATGTTTCCTACCTTCTCACCCCTTTTGACTTTCACCTTCCCTTCCACCCCAAATACTTCTCCTGCACCCTGTGGTTCAATAATTGCAGACGTGGAATTCCACTTACGCTCCACTGGTCTGTGCAGATCCTCAAAGGCATGCGCACAAAGTTAACATGTGCACCATCGCTTCAACAAAGACAAGCCTTGAATACAGCTTTGTTTTTTATCAGATGATTGTTGTATTGTTGAGGATACTGGCAGACGTGTGTACCAACAAGTGGAGATAGGAAATTCAATGACTTAATATACGGCATGCAGGTGAATTATTCACTTGTTAAACATCACATGCAATATATCACAGTGCTTTAATTATTTATATCCAAAGCACTGGTGCCCAGGACCCCAGGTGTATCAGATTTTTTTACCATGTGGCATCAGAAAGGGGTTAACAACTTTCTGAGTTTGTATGCAGAGTTAAGGGAACAGAGCACGGATGTGAAATCTCACACACACCTGAGATGTGCGGGTGTACATATGTCCATATAGTGGTGTCATTTAAACCGCCAGTCACCAGACAGCAGTTACCGGGACAATTTCTACAAGCCTGGGAATTTACGCAGACTGTGAACTGTCTGCATGAAGCATATGTTGGCATTTTGGATGAACTCCAGTTCAGAACACATTGCTGTTGTTTGGACAACCCTGTTGGGTACATGATAATTTAAGTATTCTCCCTCCCTCCCTCCCTCTCTCCCTCCCTCCCTCCCTCCCACCCACCCACCCACGCACGCACGCACGCACACACGGACACACGCACACACACACACACACACACACACACACACACACAGAGCGAGGGAATTGAACAATTTAAACCACAATGAGCCAGAGATGCCATATATTTCCCATTCTTTAGTAAACAAATGACATGAAAATTGTACTGCCAAGTGCCAAGTATTTCATATGAAAGTGCTACATATGACAATGAAACTCCCCCCTTTGCCAATGTGAGGAACAATACGTGTAAAAGTGTCATCCTTTTCACCTCACACTTTATGAGATGGCAAAATATAGATTCCTGGTTCACATTTGATATTTCAGTAAGTTTCAAGAACACGTGTGATTCTATTGTAATTACAGATAAGATCTGAAGATCACATACTGTAGGCTACAACAAGAGAATTAAAATCATAATAATAAATGAATCTGCTACTTAATGCACAAATCATTTTATAAATACATAGATAGGTCTTTATCTTGTGATGAGTAGCACTCACTTATTACTATATACTTCATGTAGTGAGATATTTATATTAGGATCCATTTCAGTTATATTGCATGAAGGAGTAGAGGTTCTGTAAGCCATGAACCAAAAACGCAATCATTGTAGTAAACATTGGAAATATGCCTGCCTGCTGTTAGAACTCTGTAATTTGCAATTGGGTGTTGGACATCTTGGTAAGTACAGAATGTGAAATGGGAAATGCAAAGTATCTGTGTTGTCTGGCTCATGATATACTGTACAAAATAATTGCATCAATATAACATGAAGGAGTAGAACGTATAAATCAGGCTTAAGAAGTTCACAATTTTATAACCCCTACCCTTTTAAAGATGTTGAGTGATACCGTCTGGGGCAGAGGAATTCAAAGAATAATCACTTCATCCTATATGAAAAAATTACTTCATATATGAAAAGCAACATCTATCTATATATAAATGCACCACATCTCTGTACGTCTGTCTGTCTGTCTGTGTGTACGTCTGTAATGCACGTAACTCGAACAGTTCGCCCCACCGACTTCAAATTAATTGCATTTTAATGAATGAATTGCATTTTTATAGCGCTTTTCCAAGTGCTCAAATCGCTTTACAATGGTTCATTCATTCATACATTGGGAGGTGGGAAAGGGCCCCTGCCCAGGCTCCATATATGGAGCTGGCCTGTTCTGACATCACAACACTCCATATTTGGGCATGCCTGACACAGAGCTCCATATATAGGAATAAAGGGACACAGAGAGACAGATACAGACATCTCCATATATATGGACGTAAAATGGACACAGACAGATGGGTGGAGCGAGTACTCTGACACGGACGGGTACAATGGGTATTGCATAGCTGGGTGGGGCGTGGATCTCCAACTTCCATCGTTACCTACTCTATGCTCTACAGCTGGGCACGTAAGTCTGTACTTACGTACGTACGTTTGTGTGGCACGTAACCCGAGAACCGGTAGCCCCACCGACTTCAAATTCGACACACGCTTTCCACACCCCCACAGCGAGAGCAGTGCCCAGTGTCGAGTCTGTCGGACCCATGGTTGTCCAGAACCGCCACAAAAGGCCTCTGCCCGGGCTCTGGACAGGGCCCCTGCCCATGCTCCATATATAGAGCTGACCTGTTCTGACATCACAACACTCAGAACACCCATATTTGGGCATGCCTGACACAGAACTCCATATATACAGTAGTAATAAAGGGACACAGAAAGACAGATACCGAAATCTCCATACATGGGCATAAAAGGGACACAGACAGATGGGTGGAACAGGTACTCTGACACGGGTATAACGGGTATAGTGGGGCATGGATCTTCAACTTCCATCGTTACCAACTCGGTGCTCTAGTCCAGAGGTTCCCAACCACTGGTACTAGTACCACTAGTGGTACTTGAGCCCCCCTCTGGTGGTACACAGAGGAGTCGCCCAAAAAAGACAAAAGGGGAATGAAATATTTATATACAGGTAGTTCTGACCAAATAATTGGTTAAAATAGGCTCTCCAGCCATGCTGAAATTAGCATGACAGCACACCTAGCTGTTATTTTCAATTTTCATAAATGATTTACCTTTTGTTGTTAAAAATGCTGATTTAATTATGTATGCTGATGACTCTACATTGTTTTGTGCATCACCAACTTCAGTTGAGCTGAGAGAGAATCTTCAGGTTGAGTTGAATAACATCACCAAATGGGTAAGAATGAACAAGCTAGTATTAAATATTGCCAAAACTAAATCCATTGGGAGTAGGTATGCTCTTGCTAATGCCACTGCACTTGATTTACTTGTAGATGGGATATCAGTTGAGCAGGTAACTAAGGCCAAATTACTGGGTGTGAAATTAGATAATTTATTGTCTTGGTCTGATCAGATTGATCATATTGTTTCGAAGATGGGAAGGGCATTGCAATTTCAAGGAAATGCTCTGCTTATGTTCCATCTTCTGTCATGAGTGATGTTGTTCGGTCACTAGTTTTATCACACCTGGACTATTGCCCTGTTATTTGGTCAAGTGCTGCTGAGAAAAATACTTCAAATCGCTCAGAATAGAGCAGCCCCATTGGTTCTTTGTTCTTTCCGTACCAATGTGGGTGAGATGTATTTTGATGTTCATGGATAATGTTATTTGGAACAACACACTACACTTCTTTCATACAGGTTTCTGTCATGAACATTACACTCGTCAAGTGAGCTCAGGTTATCTGGTGGTGCCAAACCACAACCAAAATAGTATGATGAGAAGCTTTTTCAGCTTGGAATATGCTCTTCATAAATCTTAGAGACACACCAAAAGCAGATTTTCTTTTAAAAAGTTACTGTAATTGTTTTTCGTACCTTATTTTTATTTTATTTTTTGTATTTTGTGTAAACACTGTATTTGTGACAATTGGTTGTTGTTGTCTCTGTTAAATGCAGAGGACTTCACTGTTTTTGCTGATAACTAGATTTTGTCTGTTTTAAATTTTAATTATCATCTGTTTTTATTGTAGGCCTATACATTTTTGTGTGGACCCCAGGAAGACTATAGCGACCACTTTGTGGAAGCTAATGGGGATCCTAATAAAGAATAGAACATTTGAGGACGGATTAACTCTGTGGCAACATGGAAGTAAGTGGTTAAGAGTTATATTAAATGTATGCTCTGTTATAGCCTACGAAAGCGGTGTGCACTGGCCGATTTACAAGCTCATAGTGCATTGCATCAAGAGACGTTGTGAGCTTGCACATCTATACCGTCATATGATGGAGCATATTAAGATTATTAGATTGGCTTCTCTGGTGAATAGGAGAACATGACTTGTTGTGGTATGCAACAGCACACAAGCTTGCTTGAGCATAACAAAGTAGGTCAGTTGACGTAAGGCATATACCCTGCAAAGACTATGCTAAACGCCACTAATGATTCTAATGGTGAACTGGGTCAGGATAACACAAACCTTAACCAAGGATGTTGTCGAGTTGCTGCCGGTATTGGAAGAACAAATCACACAAAAGGTTAAACAGCTTATAGTGAATTGGATGGTGATACCTACTTCTTGTCAGTATCTGGTGTACGTGATCGTGATCCACACCAAACCACACCAGGACCACAAATACCTGAGAGATACAGTCAGTGTTAACTGACACATTATGGGTCAGGGGTTCAACATGGTAGAGCTTGCACAACAACATTATTAAACAATAAGTCATCGAATCATGCTGAAAAGTGCCTAAACCAGAGAATGATATGAATGTGAAGTAGCTATTTACTGTACTACAACCACAAACCAAAGAAACCAACCGCTTCCAACTGGATTTAATTAGTGTGTTTGTGAGTGAGTGGTTGCAGTACCCACCTCCACACAGACAGAGGGTGCCAGACACCCACATAAGCCTGTCCTGATTCTCGAAATCAGGGGTCAGTGTTGTGCACTACAGGCCAGGTATCATGGGCAGGATGGAGACAACATCAGCACCAATACAACTGGCATAGCCAGCATGTCAGTCAGTATGTTAGCTGTTGAAACAAAACATGAATACATAATGGGTGAATGCACGTTATAGCTAGCTAGAAAATCGTTAAGCAAAGTATAGTTATTATAGGCCTACTTTCGTTATTTTCTAGAAGAACATAATTTCTAGAAGAACGTCATTGATCATTTCAGATACATTTAACAGAAGTACTAACGGATCCATTTTCAAGTATAGTCCAATTCTTATCCCAATTCATATCCCTGCCTATACTGAAAGACATCATAGACCTTTATTTGTGTGCTGACGTGTGCAAGGAAAGCGGTGAGGAGAACAAGGATAGTACTACGGCCTTGGTACAATGCTACGTGGTCCGGGTAGGAGATTATCACAGGTCCTCACAGGTGAACACACTCGGTCCACAGCCCTCGGCAGTGGGAGATCAGACCCACTGATGTAAGGAGGTCCATGACACATTGCTGAAGCATTTTCAACGTGTGGATGTTGATGAAAGCCACAAGTCAGCGTGCACCACATTCACTAGCATACTTATAACTCTATGACTAGTACTACAGACAAAATTGGTCAGATGGCCTACCCAGTAGTACAGCCTAGTGGCTGAGGACAGCAGCAGGATTACCGAAACAATAAGCAGTTTAATGTTCACATGCATTTGTACAGGCACTGGAAAATAACTAAGTACATTTACTTAAGTAGCCTACTATAACTTACCGGTAAGTACAGTTTTGAGGTATTTGTACTCTACTTGAGTATTTCCAATATCCAATATTTTTACTTCTACTCCACTAGATCTCAGATCCAAATATTGTGCTTTTACTACACTACATTTATTTGACAGCTTTAGTTACTATACGGTAGTTACTTTTAGGTACTTTGTATTTGGATTATTATTACAAAACAAACATTACCCACTCAGCCCTGTATACATTTTGGCCATTTGAAAATAGCCAATCTACAAGCTTGCGACGCATTGCGATCTTGTAGATCTGCTATTTTTAAAAGATTTGTATACATTTGAAAACTTGAAATGAGACATTCTGCAAAGAGTACTTTCTACTTTTGGTAGCCTACTTTAAAAGAAGCCTACATTTTGATACCAGCAATAATTTTTTGCTTTTACTCAAGTACATTTTTAATTCCAGACTTTTACTTGTAACAGAGCATTTCTATATTGCAATATTGATACGTTTACTCAAATACAAAATGTGAGTACTTTATCCACCTTTTACCCCACAGCATTCCCAGCAGCACAGATCAGGAAGAAAAGACCAGCCAATGCCAGTAGCAGCAGGACCAAAAAGCCTGTCCTCTCCTAACCAGGAGTAGAAAAAAACAAGAAAAGAACTGCCTAGATACTGCCTGTGTGTTTGGAGAGATTTAAACAAAGACATATAAAAGATCAAGGAGAAACATCAATTAAATATATTTGATGAAATAAAAAAATACTAAAATCAGATACTCTGCAGTTAATTTAATGTCTCAACAAATTTCAAAACTGTTACTATACATCTATACATGTCTTTAATCACAATTAAATTCCATAATCTCTTTGTTACTACCCTTATATGCTAGGGGTGTAAAGGTCACAACATGAACGAAAAGGACCAAGCATTTCAAACTGAACTTTAATACAAGGCTCTAGACTTCCCAAAACAAGCTGGTCAGGCTACTACTTGTCCTCACTCCCCGAACCCACGTACCTCACCCCTGCCCACTTTGATAGGCTGGAATGGCTTTGGGTTGACGACAGAGTGCAGCATCTTGCAATGGGTCTGGTCCACAAGATTCAATACACCACCAATATACCCATGTATACCTGTCTAAATACTTCCTTAATGTCAACGAAGTCCACGTACACCCATAACTCAGAGGGAGTTCAACAAGCCCCCCAGATTCGGTACAAGCAAGGGACTAAATTATTTTCGCTCCTATGCCACCACAATGTGGAACGCCCTACCAACAGTCATTAAGACATGCAAATCCCTTGACTCCTTCAAATGCGCTCTCAAAGGGCACCTACGGATGGCTGCCCCCGTAAAATCTGATTCCCCCACCCACCCCTTTTCCCCCTCACTGTATATGTTTTTTTTTACCTCCTCTGAGATGATTTCCTGTTTTTTTGTACATTTTTCCTGTATATTTGTACGTCTCTAAATGTTATGATGAATTGAACATGGTGGACCCTATTGTAAACAAGTGTAATGCTTTATGGTGTTGTCCACAGTTAACAGCTTTGTATTGAGTTGTGCTTGAAATGTACTGTAATTCTCCAATCTGTTAATACATACTTACTTACTTTCAATCAAACAATCAATCAATCAACATGATTTATTGCAACATAAAGTAAAAGTGATAAAAAACAAACTCCAGAAAATACAAACTGAACTCACAGATCTAAACGACATAATGTATTCTAAACTAAAGGCACAAATCAAAGGTTTCGTTTGGGTGAGAGGATGAGGAAGTGATTCCCAATATTAGTGACGACAGGCAGCCAATCAAGGACAGGGAGCAATCCCCACAGGCAGGTGCCAATTTGCAATCAGCATCAGAACTCCATCCTCCCCACACCAACTCTCCAACAGAATACAAAGCAACAAAGTATTACAAAAGAAAAGCAATACAAAAGGCCAAATATACTGAGTATGTACAGTACACACTAATCTCAATACAATACATTTAATAATTTAGACAAAATACGGCTGCCCGTGCCCCGTAATCTTCTTCCTGATAAAAGTGAATCTTGAATTGCTTTAATGAAAAAAGAAAAAGAAAATAATGGTATAATCAGACTTCCTCCTCAAATCTACAACTCCAATAAATCCACACACATTGGGTAAAAAATGTGGTTACGGATTATGGTAGCCTATACGGTATATCACTGAATCACTATGTTAAACTGTAGGCCTAGGTTGTTGGTCCTTTCTGACAATGTTAGCTACACTGTTAATCTGAGTTCCCACCAGTAGCCTACAACTGTAGGCTATAGCTAAACTGTCAGTGGGGTTCTGTAAGGAATTAATTTAACAACCGAACCAATAAACACACAGCGATTGGCTTGACCACGGTCTAGAAATCCTGACATCAAAATGATTATTAAAGATGTGTGGAGAAAATATTTAAAGGTGACAAGGAATGAAAAGGAATCAGGTGGGAGCAATTAAGGACGCAGTCAGACGTATTTTTTTACGGTTCAGGTGCAGTAAATTAGCAATTGAAGGCGCGCTGTCTGCTTTGGTGACAGCTTCTTCAGCGTTTCCACTGATATCCTGAAGAGGGCAGTATCTGTCTTGCTACCATGTCAGCGTTAAGAGTTGTTGGGCAAATGCTCTTTTCTTCCCTAATGACTTGCAACGATGTATATTGAATTCAGAAAGCTCGCTGCATATTAATAGAGCATATTGAGAGCTTGAAAAATAATTAAATGCCAAAATAATTTGGAATTTCTAAAGATTAGTGCAGGGTTTATTGATATGCTTTGTGAAGAAGCATTGGGTTGCAACCATTTCTACTCGGCTGGTCATTAGCAACACGGTTTAACAGAGACACATGGATGAGGCAGTTCACTGGTGCCACACTGAGCTCACAGCCAGGAGCTGCTGCTTGGTTGGTCAGGGCAATTAACCGTGTGTGTGTGTGTGTGTGTGTGTGTGTGTGTGTGTGTGTGTGTGTGTGTGTGTGTTTGTATGTGCGCGTGCGTGCGTGCGTGCAAGAAGTAGCCTATGTTTAGACGTGTCACGTGTGCATGCAAGTGCGCAAGAAGTAGCCTATGTTTAGACGTGTGCATGTTAGTATGTGTGTGTGTGTGTGTGTGTGTGTGTGTGTGTGTGTGTGAGGGGGGGGGGGGGGGTAGTACCGCTGCTTACAATTTCAGGGCTTTTCTTCATCCCTAATACCCATGTGTTACATTTCATCTCATAACTACGCAGCTTAAACCATAATCACCTATTGATTGTTCATGATCATTACCACAGTGGTCTTGGTGGAAAGCTCACATGGAAGTGGGCCGAGGCAGATGTATCCTGGACCATCTCATGCAGGCTTTGATTTGAACAAGGTCAGGGAGATCGATTCCCTTTGATTGGAGACTTAAAGCAACAACAATTTCCACTAGCAGAGCACACTAGAGCACACACAGCTCCATGTCTGCCCTCAGCAAACTAAAACCTGCATGTTAGTACTTTCCCTTGTGGATCTAGCCCACCATGTGGATTTCACCTGCGGAAGTTACAGCCTTCGTGTGCACTGGTTGAACCTGACTACGACGTCGATATATATTTGCACTTTATCTCTGGGTTACTTTAGTAACCTCAGTTTATCAAGCGACATGGACAATGCGCTGACACTGTTTTATACCTTAATGTCTGATCTCATGAACATACCTGCCCCTATGTGGACCTACCAAAGTGCTACGGCCTTTATGTCTAACCTTGTGTACCTTACTGTATAGGTCTAACATCATGCACATACTGTATACCAGTATGTATGCACATACTGTACCAGTAGCCTATGTGCATACTGTATATTATACATAGTGTACATACTGATAAAGAAACTGCATCACATCAACATCCACTCCTCATCCACTGGACTCACAACTTCTTGAGTAATATACCACAAACAGTTAAAGTATGTACATCATTTTCATCAACTGTTATCACCAACACAGCCCCAACCCCCCCCCCCCCCCCGCCCCCCCCCCCCCCAGGGTTGTGTCCTCAGTCCTTTCCTCTACACACTAAACAAATCAACATCACATACTTGAAATACTCTGAAGACACTGCCATCCTCGGACTGCTCCATGACAATAACTCTATTGCGGACAAAACAAAATCATTTAAATCATTGAAACAAAGCACACGCCTGTTTCTGCAACATACTGTCCATGCCTAACAGAAACAAACTTTTCAGTATTACCCATATTGCTTCCAAGATCATCTGACCTCCCACACCCACACTTTCTGATATGAACAATAAGGCCATCACACGGCTAGCACTTTCAATATCACGTATACCTGTATCATCCCCTGTATCGCCTTTTCAATCTCATTCCATCAGGACAAAGATACAGAACCTTGCCATGGAAAAAGGTCTGTTTTAGTAGGAGTTTTTTCCCCTCAGCCATCACGGCATTAAACGAACTGCCACGCCGATAGGATGATTCTGTATACAGTGGGGACCTCATGTTTTTGTATTGTCTTGATATGTTTTCTGTATTGTTTTGCTGTGGGTGTTTGCACAGACCTGTGAAGATGAATATCCTTCGGGACAATAAAGATTATTATTATTATTACCAGCTAGATTATGCTGTATGTGTAATTATCTTAGATGTTTTGCCTTTCCTTGACATGTTTCTCTTCACTGTTTGATTATTTTCAACTAGCTCTCCCTGCCTCCCTCCCCCTTCTTTTTCCTCTCTCTTCCTGAAAACAACCAAATAGATGGAGCTTGAACAAAAACGATCATCAACCTTCACTTGTGGACCATGCACTGTCCAGTGGTGGACAAAGTACTCAACCCAGTACTTCAAACTTCTGCTCCTGGTCAAATATTGACCAGGTGAAATTTGCTCAGTCAAATGTATACTTGAGTTAAAGGACTAGAGGGAGTACTTGTTTTCAAAAAGGTTTTGCAGAAAAATAAAAGCAGTAATAGTGAAACAAATAGCAGAAGCAATGCGACACGTTGTGAGCTTGTGTACCCGCTAGTTTGACCAGACCAGGGCTTCATTGATTTCATAATGTAGCCTATTTCCCCCCTTCAAATGTAGTGGAGTTAAAAGTACAATAATTGTCTTTACAATGTAGTGGATTGAAAGTTAAGTATCAAAAAATACAAATACTCAAGTAAAGTACATAAATATCTACAGTATTTAAATAAATGTACACCTACACCACTGATCATCAACCTTGTACACTGTTACACTCCGTGGCGGTTCCACTGTCTACTGGGCTGAAGTTCTAGAGGTCTGTTTTATGGTTGATCCAGAGGGCTCTCCTGTTAAACAAACTCCACACAGTGTGACACTGCCACATAAATGTGTGAAGAAATCAATGTATTTCCTGTCCTGGTATGAATATTGAAAGAAAATGAAACATAACATAATGGGTGATAACAAGGGAATATGGTTGAATATTTAACCCTGATACATATGTAGTAGAGACCAGCGGGTGGCGGATTTAGCCGCGGTTGCCGCGGGTGAACCGCAGTTTAGGGTGGATTAGGGTCAATTCATATTATTATAAATTAATATAGGATAAACCGCGGGTGAAATAATGCGGGAAATAAAGTAATGGCATAATAAAGTATATAAATATGCTTATTATAGCTTTTAAAACGCACACAATCTCGGCGTGCGTGCGTTGGTAGTAGTATTTTAATTTAATCATTTTCCATGATCTGGCACAAATTAGCCGCCTATGAAGTTGGGTCCTGTTGCACAACAACAACAACACAGTGGTCTCCTACAGGCAGCTACGCTAAAGTTGCTAACAGGCAGCTAGTGAGTCTGAGAGAAACTTAAAACTAAGTAAAACAGAAGGGAGGAATATACGTTCGGCGTGGGACTGGGAGTGATTAAGTTCTTTACCCTGCCGCCGATGACCGCTGGATATGCTGTATGAAAATACGTCGCGAAAACGTGGACGGCGTGTTACCATGGAAATGGATATATACAACCACTACGTAACATTGGTGAACTGTCGAGAGAGTGGTGAGTGACATTGTTTGTACAAGTAGTATAAATAGCCGATCTACAAGCTCACAACGCGTCGCAGCGTCGCGTTGTGAGCTTGTAGATCGGCTATTCCCGGCGCTTCCCTGCGCAGCGGATTGCGGGTGGTGCGGATTAATAAATTGGATTAATTAATAAATTGCGGTCGGATAACGGGCGGATTATAATTATGCACATGCGGATTCGGGTGACAAAAAAGCTCATCCGCTGTTCTCTAATATGTAGTGTACGGAAAATATGTTTTGTTTTGTGTAGTTAAACCATTAATTTTCTGTTGACAAGGTTTGATCATAGGGGGAGCTGTAGGGGAAAAAGCTGAGTTCCAGGAAGTGAGGTACCTGCAGAAACAGCTATCAAAGTACAGGAAGTGAGGCGGCCGGGTTCCATTTTCATCCATCCATCCATCCATCTTCAACTGCTTATCCGTAGTCGGGTCGTGGGGGCAACAGCTCCACCAGAGCGTTTCAGACGTCCCTCTCCAGAGCAACATTAGTGACTTCCTCCTGGGGGATCCCGAGACGTTCCAAGGCCAGTTGTTTCCTCCAACTGCGCCTTGTTCTGCCCCGGGGTCTTCTCCCAGTGGGACGTGCCTCAAGGACCTCCCTAGGGAGACGCCCGAGAGGCATCCTAACCGCTTGTATTCGTGACAAGTTCCATTTTAGGTATCAAAAACAAAAAGAGTATTTGGTGGTGGTTTGTGAAAGAGTCTCTTTTAAGGCAAATACTAAACCATAACCAGACATTGATAAACCACAGAGTAGTGAGGCTGGAAAACTTTGAAATCTGGAAGAAGAAAAGTTTGGTCAAGGTCCCTTCAGAGCATTTGGACAAAGAGGAACCTGCTGTGCCATGCTGTGGTCTTTAATATAACTATGGTTCTGATTTTTATAACAGGAGGTAAAATTTCCAACAGATCATGCACAGACAGCTGCACACATTCACGCTCACTCAGACACGCACGCACACGGCCACACACGGCCACACACACACACACACACACACACACACACACACACACACACACACACACACACACACACACACACACACACACACACGCGTGTGCTTTCAGACATGCATGCGCACGTGAAAATGCACATTTTACAATTGAACCTAGTACAATGAGAGACCCACTTAAAAGTGTGTTTGGGAGCTCTCCACAGCTGCACACCAATTCCAGCAGCTGACAGCTGGACTACTCAGAAATACTGAGAAAGAGGAAGAAGAGAATGTGTGTGTGTGTGTGTGTGTGTGTGTGTGTGTGTTTGTGTGTGTGTACGCGCGCGCGTGTGTGTGTTTGTGTACAGTACACTATGTGTGTGTGTTCGCATGCATGTGTGTGTGCATTACAAGTTGTTCTGTATGTAATTATCACTGGGTTCATATCACAACTCAGCCCACCATGTGGAAACAGCTTCACCTGACTATACCGCCCTTCTGACACACGCACAAACATACGCACTCACTCACTCACGCACGCATGCACGCATGCACGCACTCACTCACTCACTCACTCACGCACGCACGCACGCACGCACGCACGCACGCACGCACGCACGCACGCACGCACGCACGCACACGCGCACGCACACACACACACACACACACACACACACACACACACACACACACACACATGCACATTACATGCACATTACATGCACACACGCGCACAAAACGTAATCTAATTTGTGTTTTCACTGCAATAATACAATGGCCTAATTGCCTCTGACAACTCAATTCCAGCCATGCCTCGATCGTGCAGAATGCGCTCTATGTCTCTAATTAGGGCCAATCAAACAGAGTGATATTTATCGATTCAACTCATCTCGACTCAATCTCTCTCTCTCCCCCACTCACTCACTCACTCACTCACTCACTCACTCACTCACTCACTCACTCACTCACTCACTCACTCACTCACTCTCTGTCTCTTATTTGTCCCTCTGTATCTCCCTTGTCCCCATCTGTCTTTCTCAATTTCTTAAGGAGACAGCGTCCCTCCTCTCTCCCACTAATTTTACTATGAGTAAAATAATTATGATTGATGCAGGTAACTCTCACCCCTTCCTTCAAAGCTTTTAAACAGATAGAAGAAGAAAATACAGCGAGAAGCTAATTAGTGAGCAGGGATGAGCGAGGAGAGAGGCTTTATCGAGCCATTATCAGCCCCTCAGCTTTAAACATCATAATAGATATCTTAATCGTTCATTTTGACAGGGGCGTCAGGGACAAACTTTCTAATTTTCCTGGCCAATTGATGTGCTCTATTTATCCCCTCCGGTTCCTTTTTTTCTACTTTCTTTTTCTTTTGAGGGACATAGCCTTCAGCAGTAATACGTGTGAAGAATGTACAATGTGTTAATTCATCTGTCCAACCTTTATAGGCGTGCTCTATTACTACTTGTTTTCAAGGAACATTGATGTCTCAGCCTTTCAGTAGTCGCAGCCTTTCAGTAGGTTCCCACAATAACATTGAAGCGTACATCTGTTCACTTTCAAGGGATATTTTTCACTTTCAAATATGTTTGGGGTTATTTAAGGCACCCCAGGTAGTTTTTAAGTTGCTTGATTCAGTATTTACTTAATATCAGACATGCAGGGGGCTATATGAAACCACTGTAACTTCAAACTCCATTATAACCATGTTAGATTCATTGAAAGCATCATCTCTCACCTGAGTTCTTCCAGACGCCTAACCAAAAGAAAAAGATGAAAAGGTAAAATCGGCGTGTAGAGCCCTCCCAAGAAGGCCAAAGATAAATACTAAGCTTGAGCGTCAGGTTAACTCAAAATATCACTCTAATTTAGAGTAATGATGACAAGGTGTTCAGTACAGTCTTCTTAATGAAGCAGCAGGTCGCTGTCATCACTTTGCATTAGATCAGTCTCTGCGTAACTCTGATTGGCACCCTCCTCTCTTTCATATGGGGAGAAAGAATCTTTTATAAGGCACAGAATGAGGAGTAGTGTTTTGGAAAGGAAGGCTGACCTCCGCATAACCCTGGTTTAAGACAGAATGATGCTCTCTGATCTCCCCGGTTCAATCCCAGCCTCCAAGCTTCTGCATCGCTCTGTGTGTCTCTTTTCCTTTCCCTCTCCCACTCTCTCATTGGTAGCGCATCTGCCTCCTCTCTCCCCACCTCTGTTCTGCACAGTGTGTGTACAGGCTGGCTTGTTTGTGTACCTGCAAACTCACACACTCTGCTTTGATCAAGCCCGGGCCCTTGGGGCAGCACACACACTGGTCTTCTAGTCTGTTCAGACAGGCACAGGCACGCACACGCCCGTGCATGCGCACATGCACGTGCACACGCACATACATTATGTATATGTTACAGTACGATTGGAAATGCAGTCGGATTGAAAAAAGAGAGCTCGTTTTCTTTGACATCGTCGTCCGTGCTACAAATTGGGCGCTGCCTCGCTCTCCCCAGACCGTTCTTCAACCCGTGAACGCACCCCTGTCTGCGGCCGGCAAAAAAGTCAAACGCCGACCATTTGCCAACCGTCCACCGCAAGTTCGCGACGAGCCGTCGGTCGGGGAAATAAAAGGCTAGCCGACGGAACGGAAAACCGCCTCCAAACGGAAGCTACTAAGCTAATCGGCTAATCGGGGTATAATAATGGTATAATAATGGTATAATAATATTAAATAATAATAATGGATTGCATTTTTATAGCGCTTTTCTATGCAATACGTGCCTACTCAAAGCACATTCATTTATACATTTGGAGGTGAAGCGGCTAACAGTCAACGCCAGCGTCCTCACTTCCCACATTCACACACCAATGGTGGCAACCACTGGAGGCAATGCGGGGTTCAGTGTCTTGCCTAAGGACACAGGAGGAGCTGGGATTCGAACCGTCGACCCAGGGATCAGTGGACGACCCAAAGGAGTCCCGTCAGCTTACCGGTTTAGCTTTTTCCCCCGGCCTCCCCCTGCTCGCACGCTGCGGCAAGTGATAAGCCCCGCCTGGTTGGGGCACGGCTGTCAGCTGTGAACAGAGCACTCAGTTTGTTCCACAGCAACATCAAAGCCTCCCACTTGCTCCGTCTTGCAGCGAAAAACGAGCCCTCCTTTTTCAATATTACTGTACACATGACAGGAGAGGAGGAGGGAGAGGCGGAGA
>NC_136790.1:24957836-25102836 GCF_951216825.1 Electrona antarctica | reverse complement strand
CACAACACCTGGGTTTCACCAATCTGCTACATACTGGACTGCTGGGTCAATAATGGAGAGGGGAGGGGGGCAATGAGAGATGTATAGGGAAGAGACTTTTCTCAATCTGGGGGGGGGGGGGGGGGGGTATCCATGGCCCATGAAGTACTGTATCATTTGATCTCAGTAAATCTCAGTAATCTTGATTTGTATTTGCTGTCACATATTCCATCACAGGCAGAGGTTGGCGTATAGCATGGCTGACTGTGCATCAGTTGACAGAATCACTTCAGGAAGTCTGGCTTTCATTATAGACAGGGAGTCCATCTGCAAATAGCGAAAGGCCCTTCACACCACAAACGACGCGTATGCCAAGAAGAGATTGCAGACTCAGAAATAAGAGCTTAGTTATAGCAAAGATATATGGCTGTTGAAAGATTATCTCGGTCTCTAAGACGCATGCAAATGTTCTTTTTTTTTTCTTGCTCTCATTCAGTGTTCAGGCTGAAATGGGGGCCACTGGCCTTTGGAGCTTTTCTGGGAAAATCTGAGAGAGAGAGAGAGAGAGAGAGAGAGAGAGAGAGAGAGAGAGAGAGAGAGAGAGAGATGCAATTGTTGACTGTTCTCTTGGTGTGGACTACACACTGCATACAATTTACCTACAGTAGATGTAGAAAAAATCTCCTCTAAAGTATGCAAATGACTGTGACCACCAAATATAAGCTTGGAGATTTAGGGGACCACACCTGCTTCGAGAGTAGCGATAGCCAAGGGACAGCACGTCCCACTGGGGTCAAATGTCAAGCCATTGAAGTGAAAATCAATGGCGGAATCCCCCCATGGCCCCCAGTGGACTAGAAAGGGAGGGAACATTTCAAACAAATAAATAGCAGGCTTTTCAAGGTGCCCTCTTCACTTCACAGCCATGGATTGATCTCGCCGCTTTAACCCAGGAGAGGAGAATGAGGAGGAACGGCAGACAGAACTATAAGGAGAGCCTCAATAATATGGCTTGCTGTCTTTTATGTAATTGCTACTTTTTCACCTTGCTGCTGACATCTCCCCCCACCCCTCTCTCTGGTGGTTCCAGCGAGGCTGCACTCCGTCCAGAATCGTAGGCGGCTATTCAAGGGTAATCTACTTCAGGGGTTCTCAACGTTTTTGGCCGGGGACCCCCGGAAATGCTTTGGCAATGTCTCGGGACCCCCGCACCGCCCCCTCCCGACCCCCAATATAAATTGACTGCTACAATAACCTTAACCCATTTTGGGCGGGAACCCCTTTTGGTGTTTTAAGCATTATGTTATAATTTAGCTATTGAAAAATAGCAGATCTACAAGCTCATAGCGCGCCACCGAGTGGCGCGCTACCAGCTTGTAGGTCTGCTATTTTTGAAAAATCGTGAAAGGGGGTCGCGACCCACGGGTTGAGAACCCCTGATCTACTTCACAAATAGTCTTGGTAGTAGCTATACTTTCATACAGTCACACTTAGATTGTAAAAGTACGCTGTTGTTCAATTAATGTGAGATGTGACTTATTGTATATCTTGCTGAACCTAAAGAAAAGTGACATATATGCCATGTAAATTACAGAGTGATGTACTCTATGGTCAAAGGCCCCATAACCTGCACTAGCCATTACCTCAACTCCGCCTACACTTTATGTGTCTGGGAGCCTCTGTCTGTCAAATTATTCCTGCGAGCAGCTCTCCAAAGCTGCAGTGTGGTTTTTATCTCCCTGCTGGGATGCATACAGTTTAATACCAGGCCAGCCACCCGGGGGGACCTCTTTTCCGAGTGACACCTCCTCACCAGCACGGCCTTCAGCCAGATAAATGTCAGGCAGAACAAAGAGCCCTGCTTCTCATATCCGAAACAGGCTCCAATGGACGTTCCCACCAAATTGTTTTCTTTTTTGTGGTAATCCGTGCTCTTCGCTGTGGTGAGGGGGGGGTTAGGGTTATGTGTGAATTGTTATGATTATGAGTACTTGTGCCCTTAAATATCAGTTCTGCCCAAGGTCACTGCCATCCCCTCCGTTTGTCCCCTATTCTCATATGACAGACCAGAGGAGATAGAAGTCTAGCCTTAAAGATAGGCCAATTCTTTGCTTGTAAGGGAGCCAATGTTTAATTTATTAATTATTCTGAAAGTGTCTTTAGAATTTCTTAACCTATTAGGCATGATTTGAATTGTTAAAGGTGGTGTATATTTGTTTTGTTAAAATAAGTGTTAATAGCTCTAATTTCCGAGTAATAGTTGCTAAAGATTGTTCAGTAAAAGCCGTCTCCCCGTCTCTCCAACTTTTTAACAGAATAAACAGAAACAGAAAAACAGAATACAGGATACAGGACAAACTTGTGAAACTGTAAAACATTAAACACAACAAAATTCAAACTGCAACACTAGGAATTTAACCATGTTTGGAAGACCACATCTTGACTTTAGGATTTTGAGAGGCCTGATTTTATGATTGCTAGTATTTTGTTGCAAACACATTAGATTACAGTTGATATTTTTCAAAACCTATATACAGTATATACAGTATATAGTGTTATATTAATCACACCTAATCCACTATACAGTGCGTTGGCTGGGTGAACTCCCTATCAACCCTGTGTGTGTGTGTGTGTGTGTGTGTGTGTGTGTGTGTGTGTGTGTGTGTGTGTGTGTGTGTGTGTGTGTGTGTGTGTGTGTGTGTGTGTGTGTGTGTGTGTGTGTGTGTGTGTGTGTGTGTGTGTGTGTGTGTGTGTGTGTGTGTGTGTGTGTTTCTACCTTTACTGTGGTGCTTCCGGGGTATCCGTGTGTGCCTACATTGTGTCTCTGCGCTCTCTCTGAGGAGACATTGAATTAGTCTAATTATCATCGCCGGTGTCACGGAAACACGAGGAGGAAGGCATCGTCCCCAAGAGAGCCTCTGGTTTTCTCTGTGTTTGTGTGTCTGTGTATGTGTATGTGTATTAGTGTGTGTGTCAGTGTTTATGATAATGTTTGTGCGTGAGTGCATCTTTTATGAATTGCCGCAGCTGTTAGACATCTGCTGAAGGGGCTGCTTTCTGCTAAAGCACCTCCCCTTCCTTTGCCACACGCATGCACGCACGCACACACACACTCTTAGGGTACCTTGTAATTAAAAAAGTTCAGTGTGTACATTTAAGTATATGCAAATTTCTTGTGATCACCCAGGAGGAGAGTTGAAGGGTGTGAATGTGTGTGAGTTCAAGCATGTGCCCATTTTTGGGTTGTTGAAGATACTGCGCGGAGAAAATGACCATTTTATGATCAGCCTGCAGGGATAATGGTTTGATAGAAACAGTGGAATGTATTGTGTAATGTAATATTACTGTAGCGGACCATGATGGTTGCTGTGTCTTTCATTGCTCTGAACTCCAGTTGTTGTCACGGAAACGGTCGGTGGTGTGACGTCACGTCACGTCACGTCACGTCACGTCACGTCACGTCACGTCACGTCACGTCACGGCACGGCACGGCACGGCTCAGAAGAGCCATACTGCGAACAAACACACGCACCAGGATCCTAAGGCAGACACAAGTCTGATATACAGTCCTTTTAAGAAATAACTTCATCGAAACACCCCAGCTAGCTGACCCTCAAGATGACCAAGCCCAGGAACGTACTGAGCAGGAAAGTCCTTCAACGGCAACAAGCCAGTGACATGTCTACACCAACAGACCCCAAGATGGACGGAGCCCTCGACAATGTAGAAGCCGTCCTTCAGGAGAACACGACTTTGAAAGGAAAGAACGAGTGGCGCGCTACGAGCTTGTAGGTCTGCTATTTTTGAAAAATCGGAGGAGTTAGAAGATTTTTTTAAAATTTTGAGGTCAGGCCTAAATGGGATAATACTAGTTTAAAAATAAATCATGGGACATATGGTGCTCTTTTGTACACCCAGTAGGATACTCCATCAAGACCTGGGGCTGATTATTGAGAACTTACTGCAATCTTCCATCAATTTTGGTAGACTAATGTTTGTTGTTTCTTTGATATATATCTGGCTCGCTGGAGCCCTGCAATGTTGTATCTTCTCTGGGTAATTTTGTAGCAACTGCTTTGTCATAATGCTGGCCTGGCTAATTCCTTTTTTCCCTCCACCTTTTGTTAGCTGTGATTACAATCCACTGCCCTTCTCAGTAATATCAAACCATTCCATAAAGGTTTCTTTTCATGTGACAATGCTGTTTCTAATATTCCGCTGCCTCTAACATTGCTTTTTGAACTCTGTCTTACTGATCTACCAGCCATTCAATCTGCTTCCTTGTCAGTTCTTCTGAGATTCTGTCATGCAAACCTGGCTTATCAAGATGTCTAATTGTGCTTTGTTGTTCTTTTTACTATCAAATTAAATTTGGGTCGTTTTCTACATCAAAATCTTCATTTGTCGCTCGTAGGTCTGTTCCCTTGTCACGTGACACCAACCTGTGCAGCTCAGTGTTGATTTTGATGACTAAAACTATGACGAGAAATGTTCGTCGACTACCTTTTGTCACTGACGAAAACTAAACGGAATCGAAATGGAAACTAAGCTATGACGACGCGCCGCGTTGTGTGCTTAATGCCATTACGACAGCATTAAGGCACACCAAAATACATTTTAGTCGACTAAATACTCCACAAAGAGTTCTCATTAATCAATAATGGACACAATTTTGTTTTTCCAAAATGATTATGATGAATAAGGATGGCTAATTATTTGGAGAAGGAGGAGGAGACGTAGAGTAGGTAGGCCTATATCGAATATAGTCCCAATCACTTGACAGTAAAGTGAGCTCACTGTGATATTGGCATACTCAAAATGTCACAGAAAAACACAGATCAGATCTTCAAGATTATAGATTAATGTCTCTTTTTGCTCTTTGTCGTGGAAAGAAGGGGTCTTAAGTGATTAAAGCAAGTTCTGAAGAGCGTTATAGCAACATACTCAAAATATTAACACAACCTTTTTGGGAGAGAAAGTGCAAACGAAAGGGTCAGAGTCATACAGGTAGAGACTATAGAGACAGTTGATGGGCCAATATCACCTGCATTTCTGGAGCGTTCCATTACATTGGCTGGCAGTGAAAGGTGGGAGGAGAGCTGTGAGGACTCAAAACGAGGGAGATGAGTTCTTGGAGCTGTGCATGTGCCTTGCTTTGCGTAGGTTTGTTCTTCTTTTGTTTTCAAGTCTTTTTTTCCCTTTCCTTTGGTCTCAAACTGTCTATTGTTTGAGTGGCAATGTTCTCAATTTGGTGCACTTTACTTATGTTTCACACAGACTTTCACTCAGACGGCACTCCCACCCATGCACCAATGTGGGCACACACACATACAGATGAGGCCGCATTTCTTTTCCCGACCTGCGCTCAAAGCCCTTGGTGATGCTTGTTTACCCTTCAATGTGACAGCTGTGTGTGTGAGCGTGCTTGAATGTGTGTGTGTCTGGGTGTGTGTGTGTCGATCTGAGGAAGGAGATATTGCGTGTCAAGTGCTCTCCAGGGCTAAACTATCATTTCTGAGTGTTATCACACCATCCTACTTCCCGGGGGCTGGCTGTCTTTCTCTCTGTCTCTCTCTCTCTTGTGCACACACACACACACACACACACACACACACACACACACACACACACACACACACACACACACACACACACACACACACACACACACACACACACACACACACACACACACACACACACACACACACACACACACACACACACACACACACACACACACACACACACACACACACACACATTGGAGGAGCTCCAGACACTGTTAGCCAGTGAGGCGTGCAGTCAGACAAGAGAGAAGAGAAGACTAGAGTAACATGGTCAGTTGGCGCGTGTACACACACACAGTCACACACACACACACACACACACACACACACACACACACACACACACACACACACACACACACACACACACACACACACACACACACACACACACACACACACACACACACACACACACACACACACACACACACACACAGGCCCATCAGTCATGCAATGGCCCCATTCAGACACGCACAGCACAGCCCTTCCTGACCACCAACAAACACAAAAGGGTGTGAAAAGTGTGAACTGTCAAACTGCCATATACTGAGGCAAAAATTATATTCGGATAAAGCAAGTTCATAATCCACAGTGGACAGTGAAATCTGGACTGTTCATTTAACTCTCAATTCCCTACTTTGGGGAAACCAGCTAACCGGCATGGAGTACAGGCAATGTTGTGGCAGGTGGGTCATGGTGAGACACTCGACAGATATGACAAGGGCACGCCACTTTAGCACAGTGATGAGATGTGTTGGATTAGCCTTAATATAATATGTGTGTGTGTGTGTGTGTGTGTGTGTGTGTGTGTGTGTGTGTGTGTGTGTGTGTGTGTGCGTGCGTGCGTGCGTGCGTGCGTGCGTGCGTGCGTGCGTGCGTGCGTGCGTGCGTGCGTGCGTGCGTGCGTGCGTGCGTGCGTACAGATTAACACCGGTTGGTCGGACGGTTCTCGAGATAAGCGAACTACAGTCCCACGCACACATGGACAGAGATATCCTGCATTTGTAGTAGGATCTCTTTTTTAGTAGGAGATGTAGTTTCGGTCACCAAATGTCTGTGAGGTTTTTTTTTATCTGTTGTTTGTTTACCATTTACCATTGTACACCATTACGTTTGTAAAAGTTAGATGTATTTATTGAATCAATTTCCTCTTCTGTGACATTATAACATTTGGAAAGGTGTGTTCCATACTCTAAAGCGCGAATCGGATGCGAATTCGGATTGTTAGCATTTTAGATGAAAACACCTACCTACTGTACATGTTGTGAAGACTAATCGAACCAAACAGACGCAAAGAAAGGCAGTTCAAGTGCACAGTGTGAGAGTTTATTGGTTTGTTACAATTATTGAAGGTTGGGAGAAAAGCAAACTCAATAAACATCAAATTCAACAAAGGTTCTTCCCGGTCTGCGGTATCTGTCCATTAAAGCAAGATCAAGGCGAAAGGTTTAGTTCTTATGTTGCCAACAAAAGAAGAGACAAGAAAAGTGTCAGTTCTAATTTATGTCAATTCAGATTTCAAATAGTCAAACAAGTGTATCACTTACAGGGATAGGCCTTGCGACAGTGGTAACAAAAAACTCAAGCAGACCCAGACCCAGACTCTAGGGTGGGTCTGCCTCGACCGTGTCGGGGGAAAGAAAGAGAGAGAGAAGGAGAGACAGAGAGTGAGATACAGGCAAATACAAGTAGTATTTAGTATAAGTAGTATTTATTTAATAATCAGAGTCGTCTTATATTCGGCACAATACGGTATACAGTTTAGTGGTATAATATTATATGATAGCAATCCATGGTCGTGCTCTGTGAAGAGGCACAGTCCGCAGTCACATTCTTGATGGGCAGCTGGGGGTCCATAATAGAGGTCCATGGAACTGCGGAGTGGGAGACACAAAAAGAAACTCCGGGCAGCGGCTAATCATAGCTCAAACTTGACGCAGCGCAGCTGTCAGCACTTGCTAATCAGAATGCATAGTCACCATATCAACTTGATTTGGAATAGAAATTGGCACCTCCCCTCAATGAGCTGGCTAAGGGCTTGGTGCTGGCCATGGTGCTGAAATCTTTCCTCAGACCTCTGTGGAAGCACTCACCTGGATGTTTAAATATAAGCACATACATGTACATGCACAATGCACATTATGGTCACCCTATATGTCCATTAGAAATGTCTATAAAATGCGGTTGGGACTATCTGACAGGCAAATTCCCTTGACAACACATAAGCACTTTAACAAACAGTTCAATGATGCTATAAATGCTATTCCTGGCACTGTTTGTCTTACAGCTGTAAGACAAACAGCGCCAGGCAGTATGTATAAAAATCTAGTCTACCTGTCAATCAGTGTGAGGGAGAATGCTTCCTATGATGCCTTCAAATTGAAGTCTTCAATATTCTCAGACAGTTTTGTTGGTTAAGCATTTATAAATAGAAAGGAGAGGTCGCACAGCTCGTTGTCACGATGCAAAAAATACTTTCTATTGGCTTACCAACGTTTCGGCAAACAAATTGCCTTCTTCAGGGTATATCTATGCAGGTTAAGCATTTAAACATTATTAGGTGTGGGTTAGAATTTATTTAATTCATTTTATGCAAATTTTATAATAATAATCCAGAATGCCAGTTGACCTAGTCCAAGCAGGCAGACGAGAATTGTGACAATGTGGTTGAATTGTGACAATGTGGTTGAATTGTGACAATGTGGTTGCCACCATAACTTCACTGCTGCTGAATTGCAAATGACACACCCCCTACTGCTAATTTCAGCCCACATCAGTGCATGGTAAATCCCGAAAATACCAAATACCACACGCTTCCGGAATCCGGATAAAAGCATGCCACTATATCTGTGGGAACTTTCATTGTAATCTGCCTATAACAATGATGGTCCCCAGAGTCTTCCGAGAGCTTGGACACTGTCCCATGTTTCTCTGAACATTTAACCGGTGTGAAGGAAGCCGATGCCAGGAGGCGGAGGAAGAGGAGTAAAAGCATCACTCATTAACATTATATTATCAGCACAATGCTCGGCCTCATTGTTGAATGGTAAGAAGGCCTAATCCTTCTCTAAGCAGTCTGGAGTGAAGACAGGCTTTTGTGTTTGTATCCTGCTGCGTTCATGGACTTGATGAGTTTGCCCTTCATATGTCTGGAACTTTCCTTCTCTCCTTGTCAGTGATTTATCAACAGCACAGGAAGTAAAGGCGGGGAGGCGGACCATGACACTAGCACATTATACAGCATGCACACACACATGCAGACACTAACAGACATGTGTGCACGCACACGCACACACGCACGCACGCACGCACGCACGCACGCACGCGCGCGCGCGCACGCACACACACACACACACACACACACACACACACACACACACACACACACACACACACACACACACACACACACACACACACACACACACACACACACACACACACAGAGAGAGAAGCCCAAACTAGCTATAAATGACTCACAGTAGAGTAAGTAAGTACAGAATCCTCACTAGCTCCAAGATTTGAGCCATTCTGCTCATCTTAGGACTGCCACTGAGAAGCACAGATGCCACTGTTTGTCCATGTGAGTGTCGAGAGAGAAGAGAGCGTGCACACTTGGGCGCATGTGTATCTGTATGTGTTTATTTACACTCACTCAAGAGTGCAGCAGATGCCTCTGTTTGAGATGTCCTTGAAATGCGTCCCTGACCACCAATTAGCGTTGGCTCATTTTCCTACCTCAATGCTGCCTCAATTAGCATCAAACCGATGCCTTGTTACAACCTGAACCAGCCATGAACCACCACAGGGCCTCTGACCGCTTAGCTACATGAACCACCATATCATCATCATTGTCACTCACTTCACCGATTTCGGTGAGCAATCTTTGTTGCAACTTGTGCTTGAGAAATTCCCACAATTTACACAATTTACGTGCTCTTTTATTAATGATGCTTGAAGACACATGACAAGGCGGCACTAGTAAAAACATATATGAGAACAGGGAGAGTAGGAAACAATTATGAAAGCATGTTCCAAATACTTTTAGTATCATCGCAGATATCAGATGTAATGTAAATGTTTTATGCTCATTCAACAATGAAACAACGGACAATGAAAATATATAAACCACTCCAAATGTATGAAAAAGTAGCCGGACAAATGAGTCAACTGAAAAGTAGCCGGACAAATGAGTCAACTGAAGGATGGGCGCGATGAGACCGTGAGTAGACCAAAACTGTGATGGTATGTCTGTGAACAAGCTGCGAAGATCACCATAGGCAGTTTTTTTTTTTTACTTGTGTGTGTACCAGCGCTCACAGTATGCATGCGCACGCATGCACGTATGCATGCACGTATGCATGCTCGCGCACACAAAAAAATGTGTTACTACAGTAGGTAGATTTGCTGAGCCACTGGAGGTAGGCTGCTGGGAGGAGGGGAGAGAGGAGCTCCGGGTGGCTCGTGGCTGTGGGCTGTATCTCCTCGCCCCGGGAGACTCTGTCCCGGTATGGACGTGTCAGGAGGGTCACAGGGACCCGGGTTCGCTGCCCTGTGCCGCACTTTCCTCGTGGCAACATGTGACCCGCTCTGGGTCGACCTAGAAGGGTGTGGGGTGAAGGTTGCTCCCCCCCCCCTCCATGCCTGTACTTACCTGTACCTACAACCTAAGTAAAGCTGCGATACCCTTCAATCTCCTGTCCAATGTGTCCTGACCGACGCCCCAGGGGTGAATGAAGCATATAAACCCACAGAAACAGGCCCCTTATACTTATCCTTTACAAAACCCCTGTACAATAATCACTGAAAAAAAAATAAACTGAATTTCTCCATTGTTTTCTTCAATCACCCATTCCCCTGCTTCACTATGCTTTCATTCTTGTCACTGGTCAGAGCTATTTTTGTCAGTGCTTTCATTACGTCTACAGTGCATATCTGTACCATATACTGTAGCAGTAAAGGACTCTTAGTGGACCGACATACTGTAGCCATAGAGCATATACTTCAATGTTATGTCCAAGTGAGATCATTTCAGTGAGCATGGACTATAATGTCATACTGTGGCCAAAACAGACGTTACTAAAGTTCTATGTTTTATAAAACAGTTTAATTTCTGGAATGTTTGTTTTAGGTTGTGTGTTGCACATTTTTCCTTATCCTGGGATATACTCTACTACCTACTGTGGCTATCTAGATCAAACTGAAGCTATAGAAGCTTCAGTTACTTTGATCTAGATAGTCACAGGATGTCCATTGGATTCCTTACTATGGTGACATGTATGTAAATGTATACTTGGCTAAGCTAGTCTCGCTTGGAAAGATTGAATAGTATCCATAACCTCTAAAACAAACTGTGAAAAAATAAGTTATACAGCATTAGCTCATTCTGAATAGAGTGACTGAGGTATTTAACGGAACCCTCTGTTTGTTCAAACAACTCCTGCAGCACAGAGTGATAGCTAACAGCAGCTCAATAATGGCAAGGACATTTCAATGTTCCAATATGCCCACATAACGCTAGGTTGCAACTCAAGCAGTGTCATTTATCAACAAACGAGTGCCATGCATGTTACCCTCGTAGCTCTCCAAATGCACATCAATGGTGTCATGAGTTCCCCCTGCTCGTACACCACAGGCTCCATCATTCCTACATGTTGTACTGTATAACAGCAGGAATGATGGAATTCAATCTGACTCCCACCCATGGCTGTCGGCATGGGGAATAACTGAACCAATTTTCCCGGCCGGTCCCTGGTTCAAGGGGACCCAAAAGGGCCCTCTAACTTCTAAATATTATGCTGGAATAATTTGTCAAAATGCATTTGTTAACGCTTTATTAGGAGCATTTGTGTGTAATATAAAATCTATAAAACGTAGGTGCAATGTCCAAGTTGTTAAACTGTGGTTTATGGAAGAGGTTTGTTGCCTGTACCAGGATGCTCAGTGAAACAAAACAAGTGATTCCTCGTCCCCAAAATTAAAGTAAGCTCACATTGACTTTCTGTAGTTAAATGAGAACTGCATTGACGTACTGTAGGCTACTTGACATCACACTCATAGAATGATGGCCTACTGAAAATTACAAAGACATGTTGTGTTAACATGCTTTTTTAAAATATAGGCCTACTTACTGCAGTATACCAGTCATACATTATGGTACTGGAATAGGCCATTCGATTTGAATAGATAAAGGTGTGATTTTAATTTCAGTCAATGCATAATATTAGTGATCATTATATTATCACATTGTTTACTATTCTGTGTGCTAACATTGTGAACATACCTCTAAATGAACGAATAATTAAAACATTTTGAGAAGTTATATTCTTGTGTTCTAAGGGTTCCAGTCAGGAGATTGCTTGCACATACTCTACGGTACAAAAAAACTATTTAACTTTGCCTGAGGACAAAGCAATGACACTATTATGTCAATCACATGTCATCTAACCCTCCCGCGCACTCAGATCAGCCAACGCAGGAAAGCTGGAAGTACCCTCACTAAAAACGCCGGGACAGCGCTCCACACGTCCCAAACTCTTCTCCCTTCTGGCCCCAAAACTGTGGAATGCACTCCCCGTTGCAATCAGAACTGCAGCATCACTCTCAATCTTCCGCCGTAGTCTGAAGACCCACCTTTTCAGACTCCATCATGGCCCATAGCACTTATCCTACCCCCTTAGATAGCACTTTTTAGACTTAGATAGCATTTGAAACAGACTTATAGCATGTCATGTAGACAGCACAATAATTGCATTGTATATAGTCATAGCACATCATAGTAGCCTACATATGTATAGCATAGTATAGTATATATGTATAGTTAATATGTATAGTGTCATTATATAGATATGTTCTAGTTACGTTCTTAGCTTACGCATGTTTCTTGATAAATGCATTTTATATATGTGATGTATTCCCATACTTTTGTTCTTGCCTAATGTAAGTCGCTCTCGGATTAAGAGCGTCTGCCTAAATTGTAAATTGTAAATTGTAAATTGTAAATTGTAAATTGTAAATTGTAAATTGTAAATTGTAAATCTAATAACCTACAAATTTTGGAATGCACTGACTGCCTTTCCTCCACTGAAAGACTGATCTTCAAAGCACTTCTTCTCTGGGTTGACTCTGTTCTAAATCAGCTCTCCGTGCATGGAATCATATTCCATGATTGATGACTGTCTATACTTTAATAACAAGATTGAGGACAGCATCTACTGCAATTTAGTTTTGTTGGTGTATCAAGAAAATAGGTAATGTGGGGACTTTAGCTTCAGTCATTTCTGCATCATCCTATACCTGATCTCTACTGGCTAGCATTTCCTTGCAATCAAGTGTGATGAATTGGGTTGACAGGCACAATAACACCAGTTATATGCTTATTTCTAACAGGATTGAGATTTACCTCTGGCAAACTCTCTTCACGCAAGCGCGTGTTAAATTTGGGTCAGTTAGGAGGAACCAGAAACATCCACTTATTATTTTAACTCAAAGGTAAAATGTATTATTACCAGAATCATACTGTTTCCAATTATACTATAGTTGATTAATTAGTTAGTATAGATATCAGATGTAAATGTTTATTTTATGCTCATTCAACAATGAAACAACGGACTATGTCCGTTGTTAAGTATAGTAAGTATAGTAAAATATTACCAAGTAAAATGTAGGCTAGATGGCTCATTGCCACAGCTACTTTCCAAAAATGACAAATTAAAGGTATATTCAATGATTTAACTTAATTCAAATATCACTTTTTTTTTGTTTTGTTGTGATAATCCTCCCTACTATAGAGTGTGCTGATCATATAAGGAGTTCCTCCCTGTCCTCAGTTAACCCCTGGGGTAAAAAAAAACGTAGGTTTCGTTTTTGGCTAGGTGGCCAAGTCTTCATCCAATCAGGATAGAGAGGGGCCTTCCGCCAATCATGATCGAGCGGGGGCGGGCCTTGGTGTGCGTGCTGTTGGCCTGTTGCGTGTCCCCCCACTGTAGTGCGTGAATGTGCACATCTTGTTACCGGGGCGGACCGGGGGGTTTTCCAAATCACCCAAATCACTGAATGCTCCTTTAAAGATATAAAGTAAACATATTATTGATTCATCATCACTGACATTACACATTTCACCTGCAGTAGTCTACTATAGAGGAAGTGAACAAGCAGCACACAGATAAAAACTCAATAGCGGCGTCCTGTAGAAGGCCAGAAAGGCCTCCAAGTGCTTCAAGATGATAATGGTTATATAACCGGAGGGGCATGCATTCCCACCGGGAATCGGTCCAAACGGGCATCGGTTTTGCATATTAATAATTGATAAAAAAAAAGTCAAACAAATCACCTAAACAGAACGCCTATGCCCATGCTTATTTAAAAAGGCAATTTTTTTGCTAAAAGGCTGTTTTGTGCAGTGCTAAACAGTCAAATCAATATTGATTTAACTCTGCACGTACAAAATGACCTTACTGTGTACAGTAGGATCTCTCATTCTGTTTACAGTGTTTCGGTGCTGCCTGTGTGCGTGTCTCTGTAAGCCCTTGTGTGTCTAGAAGTATGTGCGTTTGTGAATGTCTGAGTGTGGATCTACTCGTTTCATTACCCACTGCATAGGGGAATATATTTCATTCATGAGTGTGCCCCCCACTCCCCCCCGCCCCCGGTCTCCCCACTGTCTTCTCCTCTATTCCTCTCTTTCTAGGCTGTTGGAAAGCGTAGCCCAGTCACGGAATGAGACACTCACTGCAGACTAAACCAAAACACTCAGGCATGCACGCACGCACGCACGCACGCACGCACACACGCACGCACGCACACACGCACGCACGCACGCACGCACGCACGCACGCACGCACGCACGCACACATGCACACATGCACACACGCACACAGAGTACACTAGACACACATGAATGCATGCATTTTTTATGCCTGAATAAAGGAGACGGAGAGAGGGAAGGAAGTAAAGAAGAAAGTAGTAGTAGAGAAGGAAGTGAGCGTATAGCAAGTAGTTGTCTCTAACCCATCATCCCCCTTGAGACTACAGTAACTCCATGTCATAACAGGCACACAGGTTTGTTTTACTATAGCCTATAGTGTGTAGACCATTGACTGATTCCATTGACCACTGAACATTGATTCCCTAACTCATAACTGTAAGTCTGTGCACTGCTACACACAAGCATAAATGCATATACTCTAGTCTAAACCCTAACCTTACATTCCAACTTGCAGGTTATTTAATTCACTAGTTTTCAACATGCATAAATGATAATAGGAACCAAATGGACGCTTATGGGTCTGTACCTCTCAGTTAAATGATCAGCTGATGATGTTGCACCAGGTACTCACTATAGACGCCACTGGGGCTCATCCATGGGTTGGCTTATTGCAATCCCTGAGTCTCAGATTGCAGATGCACATTCAAAAGTGAATTGGTGCAAGATAATAAAAAAAAAGATTAGTACAGAGAAAGAATGGAATATCCACACACTGTTCTTGCTTCTCCCAAAGTGACCATAATTCGTACAACGTTTCAACCTGTGTGGTCTTCGTCTGTACAGTACCTGCCGAAGACCACACAGGTCGAAACATTGTACGAATATAAGTCACTTTGGGAGCACCAACCATAGTGTGCAGTTATTCTTTTTAGTGTTTTAAAAGTTTATTTTCTCGTTCTATATACCGGCGGTAACAGATGATGAGATATTTCACACTTTTGTCTTTAATGTTTGTGTTTACATAAACCCTCAAAGCTGGAGGGCCTAGCGCCCCTCAAAAAAAATCACAACTAGAATATTTCCACCCAGATGTTAGCGATTCGTTACATTTGGGGTCTTGGCCCATGGACATATTTTTAGGCACTTTTGTTGTTCTTCTGGAGAGGATGCAGTGGCAGCTATTCTAGGCAGCAGGAGGGTGTTGTTAGAAGAAAGCTAGAATCTTGCTGATGTTGGTCATTTTTATTTTGGGAACGATTAGTCCACCATTTGCATATTGGAGGAACCTTTCTCCCTGGCAGCCGTTCATTCATCCATATGCAATTCAGCTTGGAGAGAGATATTCCACTTCTGTAGCTTGGGGCTGTTAGGAATAATAAGCAACATCACCTCAAGGACGTGGTGCTGTTGTTTCATGTGTGAATAATATGCATAAAAACCCTTCTTATTTCTTTTTACAGTTGATTTGAATTCCAAATTATTTCCAGGATATAAAAGGAATGGGGTCAACAAGGTCTCTGCTGGGAAACAAGAAAAGGGTTTTAAGTGTTTCTTATTAATCTCCTGTGATTCAAGGGCTAAGGAAAGGTTAAAAAACACAGGAACAAACCATGAAAGCTTTAACGTCTAACCAGTCATTAGGCAACACAAAAATATGATTGCTTGATATAGAAATCACCCTTGTGGTCATTGTGTTTCACAGGAAATGCATAGCCTACGAAACACACAACACATGAAATGTGTCGACAGAATGAAAGAATTATAGAATATGGTACACCTTATGAAGGGTAGGATCCAATAAAAAACGGGTTTGGGCAAGGGGTAAGGAGTGAGTAGTGGGTGGATATAAACTGGTTTGGATGAGGTTATGCTGTCAAATCAGATAATAAATACAAAGTCCATCCAACTCTTGTCTCTGTGTCTTCAGTGGGGTGATTCCACAGTCACCGTTGAACTCTTTGTCTCTGTGTCTTCAGTGGGGTGATTCCACAGTCACCGTTGAACGAGGTTCACAATCTGTCTTGTTATGTCCGTCATGCCCTGGATTTGTCACTGCAGCTTGTTATTTTTAAAGGAGCATTCCACCAAGAATACTATATAGCCTACTAATACAGATGCTACAATAATAGTATCTGTAGCCCAAAAATAGCACAATAAAAAGTCACTCAAATAAAATTAAACCAAAATGCTATATTGAAAAAGCGTTCATCAAATCTATTTGCGATGTGCAATTTGATCAGTTGTAATAATGAGGACAGTGATTGTAGTTTTTCTGAGTTTCCTTTCTCCTAGTTAGACATTTGTAACTTAACTGATGGAATTATGTGGGCGCTGTCATCAGCTTTTTTGTAATTTCATTATAGCAATTTGCAGATATAAAATCTGGAAATACTTTATAGTGCAAATGAAATATGCCTAATTTCCCTGATTCCGTACATTACCAGTCAACCAAAACTGTATAGGTTTGGACCACAATGCCATATCAGAATTTAAACCAACAACTAAGGGGATTTTCTTTTTTTAATTGCTAACTATAAATTAAAGAGTGAGCTGCGGAGACACTAATGTGGAAACTTAGTGGTTGATTTGATTTGGCAGGGTTAGCTGTTAGCTGTCAGTCACGTCCTGTCAGCATGGTCAAATCCATTCATTTCAGAGTTATCATAAATGTGCTCTAAGACGCTGCAAAATGGCATCTGTAGGCATATAGCACTTTAGCTGAAAGGTCACTCAAATAAAATGAAACAATCTTGAAAAAGCATGCATCAAATGTATTTGCTATAGCAATTTGATCAATTGTACTTATGACAGTATGTGGTAAATGTTGTTTTGGGAAATATGGTGACTGAACTGATTTGGCAGGATTATGATGATTACTGTAAAGTAGCTGTCACGTCCTGTCAGCCCTTGTGGTCAATCCATACATTTCAGAGTGAATGTAAATGCCCTCCATATAGAATCAATAAAATAAATGTAACCGAAGCCACAAGCGTGGCAATAACATGTAAACACACAGTGAAATCCTTAGAAATCTAATTATGCTCTGTAGAAATGGACTCAAATGGACCCATAACTCCTAGAGTGTGAAAATGGACCCAAATTGAGCTGTAACTCTGACAGTAGGCTTTCACGATGCAGGGGGTTCTTTACTGCTCTACAAGATTGGGACTTCAACACAAATACACCAGAAGGCATGTGTAACACTAGTGTTTGTCTCTCTCTGCCCCATTTTTTCCTCACATTAAAAATAGGCGATCTACAAGTTCCCAGCGTCTCAAAGTTTGAAGCAGCAGCTCTCATTCCGAGAGCACTGTCCATTCGCAATTTGTTGTTAAACTGGGACATTCCACACAGGTACTCAAGATAAACACATGCACTGCCACTCTCTCTCTCTCTTTCTCTCTCTCTTTCTCTCTCTCTCTCTCGCGCGCGCGCGCGCACGCACGCACGCACGCACGCACGCACGCACGCACGCACGCACGCACGCACACACGCACGCACACCTGAAACACATGAAAAAACTTGCACATGCAAAACTTGTTCACATGCAAATTACATGTGCATGCACGCGCGCGCGCACATGCACTCACACACACACACACACACACACACACACACACACACACACACACACACACACACACACACACACACACACACACACACCCCTCCACTCAGCATTTTCTCTGCATCAAATCCCATTACTGAGAATGTTTAATTTATTGAATCCAGTGAGTACACTCACTACACTGTCTACCTGCATATAAGTCAAAGATTTAATAACTGATAGAATATATAAGTAGTCTATACTCTACTCCTGTATATGTATGGAGCTTCCACATCGTGCCTACACCAGTACACCAACCTTGAAAAGTAAAATGTAGTTCTGTAATAGTGTAAAAATTACTGTTATGGGTTTCTCTCTTTAACCCATTCTGACCTGAGATCAGATTTTCTGAAAAAGCTATGTTTCTATGTCAGTCGTTCTTCGATTTTTCAAAAATATCAGACCTACAAGCTCGTAGCGCGCCACTCGGTGGTGCGCTATGAGCTTGTAGATCTGCTATTTTTCAATAGCTAAAGCATAACATAATGCTAACACCAAAAGGGGTTGAGTGTGCGGTTTACACTGGGGACCAGTGTATAGTTTATCCAAACTTCCCCTTTTCGTCAGTGCTAAATATTAAATAACTCCTTCTCTGCTAAGGACGACATTGGATGAGTTTTATTAGGTTATAATGCATCCAGAATCGCCAGTCTTATATTTCATCATCATCATCATTTTTCGACCGCGGTCGAGATCATGGATTTCACAATGCCAATTAGATTAGTCGATGGGTGGCTCTTCCAAGATAGATTTTGCGCTCTCATTAGAAGGCGGCTGTAAGTCCCACCAACAGTTTCTCTAATTTCTTTGAAAGTGTCCATGTCTCGGAGCCATATAGTAGAATCATCTCAACGGTCATCCTAAATATTTTTACTTTTAACATCTAACTAAGCTGGGATGACCAGATCATATATGCATGTCATTGCAGGCTGACCAGGCCATACCCTTCCTAGTTTGAAAGTCCTTTTGGGAAGAAGATATATGTGAACCCGGTTCTTGGCAACGCTTTGCTTCCGTGTTGTGACGTCATTGAATATTTTCCCTCCGTCCACTGTATCTTTAGCGACAACCTTTAGCGATGTTTTTCTCTGAATTGAAGGTCAGATTTAGGTGAAAATCCCACAACCTTGCGGTACTATATTAGCGCTTCTGATGAAAGCGAAATTGGCTATTGGCTGCCCCGGAAATGAAAGATTTTTACTTCTGCTTTTGGGCTCTTCAAAATAAGACCTCGAGGCTGAAAAGCGTGGCAGACAAGCGACTAAACTTTAGACCATAAATGTGTTTTAACTATACCACGCACACACACACACACACGCACACGCACACGCACACGCACACGCACACGCACACGCACACACACACACACACACACACACACACACACACACACACACACACGCACGCACGCATGCACAGTGCACACACACACACACACACAGACCTCAAATTTGCATTGATGAGAGACTCATGGGATTTTTATCTCTGGCAGGCAGGGTGGATATTATTCTTTTTGGTCTGTGTGTGTGTGTGTGTGTTCGTGCGTGTGTTCGTGCGTGCGTGCGTGCGTGCGTGCGTGCGTGCGTGCGTGCGTGCGTGTGTGCGTGCGTGTGTGTGTTTTTCTACAGCTAATCTTGCAAACTAGTTCATCGATCAGAATTCTATTTCATGTGCACACTGCCAGCAGTGGATGGATTCAATTCCTTTATCAAACCAAATTCAAATTTCAAACCTGCAGTCAATTTATAACTATATACTGTATTCATTTTTATTTATTTATTTTAAATAATTTTTATCCCACGATTTTGTAACCCATTTTTCACCCCTGTGTCAATTATCTAATGTGATCCTGGGCTCTACACACCCTCCGCCAACCTGGGGAGAGCAACGGACTTGAACTCATGCTTCCTTCATGCATGAGTGCAAGTCGCTCCTTTACACCTGACAAGGGGGAGTTTCCCTGGTTGGACGTAGCGCGTGGAAGGAACACGTTATTCTAACCAGTTCCTTTCCCCTCCATCAGGCGCCCCGGCTGGCCAGGGGGAGGCAGTTTAGAGACCAGGATTACTGCATGTTTTTTGTGAGGGTACCTACGTACCCTATAGGGGACACGGGGAGAAAATGCAAACTCCACACAGAAAGGCCCTTTCGCCAACCATATATTCATTTTTAAAATTCATAATTTCACCTTCCTTCCAGACCACGAGGCTATGGAGCAGAACAGCCAATCGGGCGCAAGCTGTCAGTCGAGAGTATGGGGGCAACTACTTGCCAAAATCCAGATTAAAAAGCAAATTATGACATCAAAACTCTTTCTTTCTTTCTTTCTTTCTTTCTTTCTTTCTTTCTTTCTTTCTTTCTTTCTTTCAATGTGAATCTCTTACAGTGGGCAGTCAGGGGGAGCTGGCCATTCCCAGGCCCGGGACTCCAGGGGCCTGACCTCCCAGGTGTCAGATGATCACAATCACACAGTCACAGCCCTGCCTCTTGGCACGAGCATGGAGCAGGTAGGCTCTTATTTTGAATAGGAAGAGGAAGTCAGTTTCACTTGTAGCCAAGCAGTAAACAAGAACCCACATGGATTGAACACAAGCTTTTAGCCAAAGTTCACATATTTACGATATGAAAACCATTAGCCTATATCTGTGACTTTAACAATACACACTTTGGATAAACATGGAACCTCCGTGGCATTAGGTGAGTACGTAGTTCATTGTATAAGTCTCATGCTGGTAAGATCAACATCAACAACAGCTGAGCTGCCCCATGCGCTCTGCCCCCCCCCCCACCCCCACCCCCCACCCCACGCCCAGTCTATTGAGTTGTTCCGCCATTGGTTTACGCAAACATTGTTCTTGTGCATTGTTCTTATTGGTGAAATTTATAATAAAGATTGCAACAAGCAGCTATACGTCTATATCTTCCATATATACTGACAAACGGAGAGACGGTGAATACCGGTAGTTCATAATGAGATTTTAGTTGCTGTATTACTGAGAGCTTCTGGCTTGCATTTACATTCTTCCTCCCAACTACTCTCAACCTTCCTCTCCTCTCCTGCCTGTTTTTTTCCCTTCCTCCCCACTATACTGAGATAGTGAAGCTGACACCCCTGTAGCATTGCAAGAAAATGAGGTTTCCTATTAAACCATGTAAAGTTCAATCTGCGGGCATGGTGTGCATGTGTGCGTGCGTGCGTATGTGTGTGCGTGTATTCGTGCGTGGGTAAGACATACTGCTTCGGAAGCCCTAGGCAAAGACGACCAGTTTTGGGCCCCTGGCAAGCCAGAAGCTATTTTAACATTATGACTGCTATACTATAGTTAAGCACAAGCTATGCAAAGTGTCTCTTTTTGGAGACACAAAACAAAATGAAAGCCAAAAAAGAGGCGTACCATGATCAACTATTAAGTTACAACGTACTGCTAGGCTATACTGGCATGCATGTGTGTGCTTGCATTTATATCAACGATGTGGGTATGTGGGATGTGGGTATGCATATTTCAATGATGAATATTGTTCTGTTTATTCACTCAATGAAATGCATAGTATCTACTATTAAGCATTTATTTGATTCACTTATTTATAAAAGATAAATAAATAATGCATTCATTTATTTATTTTCGTAGCCTACTCTCTTTACTCATTTCTGCTGCAGGGACAGTCGGGAGGGAGAGAGTATACTGTACATGTATTATGTATGTATGTGTGTACTGTATGTATGATTGTTGATCATTGTTGATGGGAAAAGGAAAATAAACAGAAAAATAATACCATGCGGTGACTGCTGGCGAATGCCTCACTGACCATGGTCACATTGCTCACACAGCCAACATGTTGTCAGACCCCCCGAGTGGAGTATGATGCAGAAATTCCATGTCAATATGATCAATCAACTTTACCGTTGCGTTGAATACTATTCTTGTCTCTCCAGTCAAGTTCAGGTCAACTCTATGAAGTCATGAGGCCACAGGCAATTGCTTGGTCTACCATATGGACGGCCCACTATACAGTATATGTGCATTTGTGTACATGAACAATACATGAGTGTGTGTGTGTGTGTGTGTGTGTGTGTGTGTGTGTGTGTTTGTTTGTGTGTGTGTGTGTGTGTGTGTGTGTGTGTGTGTGTGTGTGTGTGTGTGTGTGTGTGTGTGTGTGTGTGTGTGTGTGTGTGTGTGTGTGTGTGTGTGTGTGTGTGTGTGTGTGTGTGTGTGTGCGTGCGTGCGTGCGTGCGTGCGTGCGTGCGTGCGTGCGTGCGTGCGTGCGTGCGCATCACTTTTTCTACAGTGCCCCTGTTCTTCCATACAATGTCTTTCCCCCTCCCTCTCTTCACCCCCCCTTCCTCCTCATCTACCCTCTACCCTAGTTGTCCTCGTCTTCACTTCCTCACTTCTAGCCTGTTATCTCTTGTCCGTGTTCTCCTCTTTCGCACGACGTTTTTCCTTATTTCCTCACCTCTAACCAGGCTCATCTCTCTGATTCAGCACTGCCCTTTGGCTGTGAGGCAGGAAGACAACTTTATCACAGTCATTATCTCCATGTTAATTTCCAGCACCTTATCTTCCTAAACAAAGTGTGGGTTTTGTCTCTTTGTGCTGACATCCGCAGGGTGCACTGGAATGGCGCTGAGTTCTATCTTACACCAGCCAGCCCCACTTAACATAGGTGGTTTTTGGGCTAGAGCTAGCATAGCTTGCATCAGCCCCCAGTGCAAGTTAATAGGGGCATCAGACTCGCCCGCATCGGAGAACATCAAAGGCAGCAATTCCCTCTGAAGATAGAATCTGGGTGCACACAGCGGGCACACATACAAAAACATGGCGCCAAATTTTGTGCCTGCACACACAAGAGTCAATCTCTGATGAGTGTGCATGCACAGTTTGCACACTGTGCACGTGTGACACGCATCCAAAATATACTATACAAAATATACTTCTGTCTAGTATCACACACATGCAAACATGCAAAGACTTCGAACATATACTTTAGGCTATTGTAAAGCACAGACTCTATCTACTTTTTCAAAAAATAGGAATTTTAAAAAATCCAAAAAGGTAGCACATCAAATTAAACAAACGGCGGACAAAGTACTCACATTTCCATTTCTTTATTGGCACACACCAAAAAGGAACGTTTACGCTATCTACTTTTTCTTTGTTCCAACACTCTCTCTCTCTCCTACACACATACAAAGACAGGCACTTGCACACAGTGCCGGGTGCATATGGCGGGCATCAGGGGAGAGGTAACATCTTGTTTCTCTGCAGAATTTCCATATATGTTAATGGTCCACTTATTAATATAGTGGAAACAGCCCAGTAGTGTGATTAAGTGATGAGCTGCCTTAGCTGGAGGGTGCAGGGGGACAGATGGACACACAGGAGATGGTCAGGGAGCCTCACAGCAACACTGACACCACCAAGCTCAATGTGGTGTCGCACTCCACTGATTCTGTTCTACCACACACACACATACGTATGTGCGTGCGCACACACACACACACACACACACACACACACACACACACACACACACACACACACACACACACACACACACACCACACACCACACACACACACACACACACCCACACACACACACACACACACACACACACACACACACACACACACACACAACACACGCACGCACGCACCCACGCACGCATGCACGCACGCACAAACACACACACACACACACACGCACGCACACAAACTGTACTTTTGTTTTTTCATTTAGAGTAGCCAATATTTATCCCCAATTGAATCGTTATGACAATTAATTCCCACACATTTCTGCTATTGTACCCTAATTGGCTCACCTGTCAGTGAGGAGCACCAACCGGGAGGACATAACGTCTCTGTCCTACCCCTCCAGTTCAACATGCCCCACTGACAGGCGCCACCCTGTAGCCCGTAGGAGTCAGCAACAAAAACCCGCACCCTCTACACTTCAATAACCTGCACGATTTGTAAGGCGAAACTTGTGGACAATGGGGACTTACTTACCTTGGTAAGATACTGTTTAGATACAAGATATTGTTTAGATACTACTTAAGTTGTTAGATTATACAATGAAGCTATAGAGTTGTTGTTGATAGAGGCTTTCCACAGCAGAACGCCTGCCATGGTTTCCGCTTAGAATTCAATTCAGTGCTTAGATCTGGTCTATAGAGCCCGTCTGGATCCAGTAATTTGCACATAAACATTAATTATATGTGTGTGCCACTTTTCAAGCCTCTGGAGGGTTTTTATGCATTCTCCTTCACATTTTCACTGAATGTCATTTTTAAATTCACTTGTAAGTGACAATAAAGAAACAAACAAAAGGTGGAATATCTCAGCCAAGCACACAAAAGAAAGCATTGCCTCTGAATATGTTGTCTGTGTCAAACAGATTTTATGGTCCAGGTAGTTCAGACAAATGTTGGTATTCCATAAAGAAAAGAAGTGACTTGGAAGCAACACAGTTTTGTTTATTTTGTACATGGAGTCGGAGACTGCACCAAAACATGCACAGCTCAATCCCAATGTGTCAGTATTGCTGTGCACTTTGACAGTCAGGAGGCCCCAAGCTCACAGAACAGTGGTAGAACAGTGAAGCTGCCATCGGTGATCAAACCTGGGATGGCAAGAGAAGACTTCCACATTTAAAACACTGCTCGTGCTCGTGCGTCTACTGTTTGAAGCCCTGTTGCGTTTGCTGCTCGGTGCCCAAGAAGGGGATATGTCCGGGTGCTTCATGTGCTGGGTGAGCAACTTCATTGAAATGAATAGGTGGGGTGGGGCCGCTCTCTCTCTAGATACATTATGGGAGGACCTCATGGTTGGGACGACCATGGATGGAGGCCTTAATGTGGTGTAATGTCATCAAAGTTCACACGCCTGGTCACATGAGGAGCATTTATTGATCACCGTGGTTGCCACACGGCTTATCATATGGTGTCCATGAGTGTACGCTGTTATGGCAGTATCAATATCGAGAAGAATTACCTCCACAGAAAGCTCTTCCCATCGATAGACCTGCACCTTCAGCACTGTGTGATGGGAATTAAGGGCCTCTTCAGCAGCACCTTTGTGGGGTGCTGAAGAAAGTCCTGAAGAAAGCAGGATCTAAAAATAAAGGCTCTGTAAACTTCCCCAGGAGAGATATCCATCAATAACTATAACTATATTTCCCACACTTGGCAGGACACTGTGGGTGACTGTGGCCATCCCTCCCTGCATTGAAAGACCTGTGGCCATCATTGCCCCATATAGACGAGTGCGGCCTGTAGCTAGGGCTATGCTGTTCGGCTGATTTGTCTACTCTAGAGCATCACTGCAGATTACTGTGTAGAGAAACTTCAAATCATTACCTTATTTTATGCATACATTATATCTCTTTCTTTTCTGTTGTTCTAATTGAACTTTGAATCTGTAATTTAATTAACTCTTGTAAGGAAAGCATTCCAAATAAGCTTCTTCCTTTCCTCCGATCCTCACACAGTAATTTGTTTCCTTTATGTATTGTTTCTATATTTTTAACAAGGTGCTAATAAATAAACTAAACTAAACTAAACGTATGGGGTGTGGGCTAAGGTTTGACCTGGCAATGAACTTCCCTGGATCACACCGCTAATTTTGACCTGCCCGTGACTTCCCCCAAATCATAATAACATCCGTCGCAATACAAATCGTTATCTCAATCCAATGTGGAGTGTGGGCGTGCATAAAAAGACGCACAGACAGATACAGACAGACAGACAACCTCAGCTTTATTATAGGCCACTAGGCCAATAGTGTGAACAGGGGATATGATGACGGTTCACCACCCCAGCCTGAAAGAGTGTGCTGTGTAAGAGATGAATCAGATTAGCGGTACACATCATTTTCACTATAGTGATGGACTGATGGGGACCTTATATAAACCCTGTTCACACTCGCTTGAAATGGTGGACATTTTCTGGTATGTTTAATGTTGGCATCCTGTGGGAACGTGCACTGATTACAGCTTTCAGGTATTTATAGTATTCATAGTGAGGCCTTTTTACTGCAAGAAAAAGGCCAAGTCTCCATCTCCATCATGGATGCAAATTAGATGTTTGCCTGGAACCCACACTGTATTTTATGGAATTTCTTAGATATATTTTTTTATTTCTTCATGAAATTACTGTAAAAAGGTAATTGAGTTTATTTTTCTTATGTTTTTAAATAATAATAATGAAAAACCAAATGTAGGAAACAAAAAAAATAAAGGGACCCATAAAAATGTGTCCACGACCCACAAATGGGTCCCGGCCCAGTGTTTGGGAACCAAGGGCTTGTGTCTGTTCTCAACTTTATGTATTGTTATTTCATTTGAACTTATTTAGGCTGTATGTACCTCATGAATAATATAAATCCTATTTACTCAACACTGCTATTAACTTGAATGAATAGCCTACATATGCATAATATAATAGCGTGTGTGCAAAATGGTGCATAGAAAACATATTTGTGAGATGCATTGGCCATGCTCTGAGAGCTCTGCACTGCCTGTTGCCTGATGGAAGTTGCCCACATAAAAAACCTCCCATCAAATTTTATATGCAACCCATTGTCAAAACTTTTCTGCTGAGGAGACTTGAATCTGGCTTAATGTCAGAACTGAATGTTGAAAACAGCTGTCTGGGCACAAGAATGAGACCCCCCCCCCCCCTCCAAACAAGTTTCCTCGTTAAATTATTTCTGGATTAATCAAAGTTAAAAATGAAAATACAACTTGAAATTTTAATTGGCTAATGATTTGACCCAGCCATGACACCGACACACAGACGTCAGATAAAGGGGAAAACCACCTATTACTTTTTGACATATTTAGCAAATCATGGCCCAGATTTGTCAGTTTTTCCTAGAGGAGGTGTTTCACTGGGTGAGTCATCCAGTTGTTTACTGAGCATGGATAGAGTACATAAATAGAATGTATCTGGTTCACACCAAGCCTTTGAAGATGAGGCAGAGACAGCCTGGCCTCACGCTGAACTGGCGGCTTTAGCATATAAGGCCCGTTCAACAGCTTGCCATTGAATAGCTTGTGTTCCGTTTGCAAATAAGCACATTTACTTGTCTGCTCAACCCAATAACAGCTACAGTACAGTGACACAATTACACACTTGACTTTACACACTTCTCTTATTGTCAAATAAAAGGCTGTGAAATGTATTTGGGTGAGTATTTATAGGAAAATAAATTTAGGATTTATAGAAAAATAATTCTAAAGAGGACACACTATGAAAGGATAATGTTTTTGCTTTGGTAAAAGTAGGCTACCAATGTTTTGTAATGTAAAAACAAATATATATATATTTCATATTGATTTAGAAAAATAAAAAGGATACAAAAGTTGATGAAAAAAGAAACGGCAATCAATTAATGAAGCAACCACCATAGAGAGTTGGTACAGAAGTGCCTGGATAAGCACAGCATGAAAAGCCCAATCCCCTGTGATGGCTCCCACCTCACTCCCATGGATTGTTTACTTAGCTACTGTGCTGCATTGTTTCCAAGGTTGTTCACAAAGACTTTATTATTATTATAAGTGTGTCCAGTTTTACTTCAGATTCAATGGCTGTCTTATGATTTTTGTTGTTGTTGCTATGTTATGATGGAAGCAAACTTGATAACAAGCACTTGGGCGTTTAAATACATCGGCATTGTTTGTTATAGCCTTTTGTGGCACTGGACCTGGTGTGTTGCGATAACATGTACCAAAAAGACCCGGTTGTGATCGGCTTTATGCTTTGTCTCAGATTGAGCAGTTTGTATCCAGGGGACACACAGGCCACTAGGATATCCAGATACCGAACGCATGCTGCTCTGAGACAAGTCAATCAGGGGACTGGTCGGTGGGTGAGGCTGTGCGTTGTCATGGGGATGGGGCTGTGGCTGATAATTGGGCATGGGACTTGGTGGCAACAAAGCAACACGGCCTTAGTAATGAGATTAATGATGTTGTGTTAGGTCCCGTTTCACCAAGGAGAGGATTATCTGCAAACAGCCCTCCTAAGGTGAAGGAAAGGACAATTACTCAGACACACGCTTTCATCAGACCCTGGTCCCCATTCCGGGGCCGATGAGCTTGAAAATATGTTGCAGAGCTGGGCCAGGGCTCATTCCCACGGAAAAAAAGCAATTTAGTGAAGAAAAAAAAAGAAGAGAAAAAAAAGAAACAGCAACGTGCATTTAATAGCCAGAGTCAATAGTTGCCAACCGGAGAGCTCCAGGTGTAGGTCATGACTGTACGAAGTTCAGCGGGGATCCTTGATAGAAGTTTCTGCTTCTTTTTCTTTGAGACATCCCAGACTGAATACAGAAATAGCGACTGTTTGGCCAAGCAGTAGTACAGGGTGTGACGACTTTCTTTGTCAGAGACGTGTCCTTGACGAGAATTCTGGAGCTTTTCCTGTCTGTACGCTTGCAACATATTCACCACAAATTAGGTTATGGCAGTGTGAGATGGCTGCTATACAACGTAGGCTACTTCTACACATTCCTTCAGGAGGGCTAGGGGTTCAACATCTCATCAGGCATACATGCAGTATGTATAGTGACGAGAAAGCAAGAAAACAGCATGCTGACATAAGATTATTCCGTGTTTTGTCATATATAATATACATATTTGGGCTGCAACATCCCACTGCCAAAATAGGCTACATGTTTTATGTATTTATGAATACATAAAAGAGAAAGTAAATATACAAAACAATTGCCTAAACACATGCTTGTTATGATTAAAGGCCTCATCGATCAGGTATACACATCCATCAGAAATAATAAAAGCAGTGGAGACATGATGCATGATTTCCAAACCGTATTTACTGTAATTTGGGGCTGTAAAATCACTATTTATGTTGATAATATTTGCTATTGAAATAAAACAGCTTTATGTTGATGGGTAAAACAAACAAACAAACAACACAAATGTAATTTTCAAACTCTCTAAATGTCAATATAATCCAAATCATTCAAAAGTTCAAAACAATTGCAGACTGAGCCTCTATATAATCTAAATATACTTCAGCCCCCCAAAATAGCAGTTTCACAACTTTCTCTCAAAATATATTTCTTCACCTATGGGGTGTACAAAATATATATTTGTACCTTTATTCTGAAATCTATGGTAAAATATATGTTTTAAACCCACTTCTGGCCAGGTTTGTACTGCATACACTTTGGAAACACAGAGTGAAACACACTCACTGTTGCAGTCACACACAGACAAACGTTCCTTTATTGTGTTTTTATGGACAGTTTTCACATTTATGATGATTTATCATTAGCAACAAGGATGACTGATTGATTGTAGTAAAATCGCTCAGAATTGTATTATTTGAAAAGCGAATGATCATGAATAAATAATAAAAAGTGAGGAAAACCAGCCATAGTTGTTTTTGTTTTTTCTCTTACTTCCAGTGACTGTACTACATATACATTATAAATCAATTCCGCTAACAAAAACAGGTCCCAGCCTTTATAAAATCAATTCTGTCTCTTGTTTTCTTTTTATATTCAAGTTGGTGATTTCATTTCACAAAACAAAACAAAACAAAACAAAACAAAACAAAACAAAACAAAACAAAACAAAACAAAACAAAACAAAACAAAACAAAACAAAACAAAACAAAACAAAACAAAACAAAAACAAATATATACCGTATATATAAAATAAAATAAAAATTAAACAAATTAAAATAACCATTTTTGAACCATTAGTGAAATGCCACTATATCTATATTCAGGTTCTCAGTGAACTTCACCGATAAAAAGAGACATCAACCAACCATGGATATCCTACCAAGGTGCACAAGAAAAAGACATTTCCTTGATAGCACCGGCGAGGGGGCTGATCATACGTATATGTGGGTTTTCGGGGAATTTAAATATCAACATTCTACTTACATATCTTTATAGCTCTTTCATCACCGTGCTGAGGCAAAATAGTTAATCCTGGAAAAATCTTGAAGTAACACTTTATTGTACAGTCTCTATATATTGTGTTCTTTACTATTTTCCCAGCATTTAACACAAATATTGTGTGGTTACATTATGTGCTTTGAAGGGGGGGGGGGGGGGGGGGGGGGTGGGGGGGGGGGGGGGGGGGGGGGGGGGGGGGGGGGGGGTGGACACCAAATCGTATCGGTGTCAACTCCCAACCCAAAAGGTAAGTACCAAAGTTTGAAGGTTTTACTCCATAAATGCCAAGAGAATAGCATGGAAGTAGCAGTAGTAGACAGTAGTAGTGATTGTACAATAAAATGCACTAGGACTGAATCTTATCATACCTATCTTAAAGGGAAACCTCACCCTTTTTGCAAAGGAAATACATGTTAATGACGTTTAGAAGAACACTTTCCTGGGGGTCTTTATGTGTGTAATATCTGGTTTTAGATATTTTAGATTTTAGCAGTGAGCCCAGTGTCTCTGATATCATGGACACTGGGCTCATTTACTTCCTGGACTACATGTTCTCAGTATGACAGCCCTCATGGGAATTGCAGTCCAGGAAGGAAATGAGCCCAGTGTCCATGACATCAGAGACACTGGGCTCACTGTCAAAATCTAAAATATCTAAAACCACATATTACACACATAGCCTAAAGACCCCCAGTGTTCTAAATCTTCTAAACGTCATAAACATTTATTTATTTTTTGCAAAAAAGTGTCCCTTTAAGAATAGAGTATTTTGTGCGCAACGCAGCTTCAGACTGGGCGGAGGGCTGTGGGTCTGTCCCGGGGGGTCATTCGTCAAGGTCAGGCTGGCACAGACCGCGCCGCCTGCTGTTGATATTAATAGCCTAAGGTGAACACGCGGGTCTCCTGCGCTAGCGGAGAACGATCAGGCATGCCTTGGTGAGAGCCCTATCTCACTTTAACTCCATTTGTTCTCTGGTATACCGCCTTCTTTTCTCCCTGTCTGGCGCTCATTCTCTTAAGACCTTCAGGACAGGAACCCCGGCTTTTGGTGTTTTAAGCATTATGCTATACTTTAGCTATTGAAAAATAGCAGATCTACAAGCTATTTTAGATATTTTAGATTTTAGATAGCTTGTAGCGCAGCACCGAGTGCCGCGCTACAAGCTTGTAGATCTGCTACTTTTGAAAAATCGTGAAAAATGTGGCGCAAATCTTTTGAATATGTATTCTTTCAGAGTGAAGGTTTTTAACTCAAATCTTTGCTCCTGGGGGGTCCCTGGAACAACATATTTTCAGATGGGGATCCGCAGCCAAATACAGATAATTCTGGGGGTCCTTGACATGAAAAAGGTTGAGCACCACTGATATAGAAACATTGTTTTTTCTGAAAACTCAGTCAGGACTTAGAAGACATTAGAATCGTCCTCAGGTCTAAATGGGTTAAGGCCTTCAAGAGGGAGTGTGTGGGTGTGGGTGTGTGTGGTCTGACGAAACACCCGCCCCCCCCCCCCCCCCCCCCCCCCCGTCCGTCCGCAACTGTCCATGAACATCGTGCCTTTTATCCATTTCAATAAATCATATTACTCTGATAAATTCATATCGATAAAATCTCTTCTCTTGTATACAACAAAATTAAAAATCACTTTGCGGAAATTTTAAGGCAGTCTGTCCATTTACAAACAAGACATTGGAACTCAGAAAGTTGAATTAGATAGGGAAAAAAACCAACTAACAGAAAGGTTGGAACCATCCCCCCAAGAAGTCACATCATGATACTTGTTCCCACTGTAAAATCCTTTCATTTTTAGATCTCAGTTCGATCTCTTGAAGAAGGAGAAAAAAAAAAGGAAAAACCTCCTGAAAAGTTCCACATGTCATCAAAAGCTGACAGTATCCGTCAACTGTTGCCCCCCCATGGAGTTCAGCTAGACCACCAAAGCCGGGGGCCTGTAGCCCGGGGATGAGTTATACGTGCACTGACGGCACACTCCTGTTGAGAACCTGCACCCTCATTAGCTGGACACTGGTCATGATCTTCTTCTGGTGACCCATCAGAGTCACACCTAGTCTCTGGATGTCCCTGTACAGCACGCACACGCACACGCACACGCACACACACACACACACACACACACACACACACACACACACACACACACACACACACACACACACACACACACACACACACACACACACACAGATATTACATGCAGAGATCATTCAATATTACATGTAGAGATCATTCAATATGTGCTAACTCACTGATTTTACTAGTCACACATCAGAAGTGCACATGCACCATTAACATCTTTATCTTATTTCCAAACTCTGGTATGGTCTTAATCAAGCTAAGCAAGACCTGTTTTAATATGCCATTTTTTGCCTATTGTAGCCACAAAATGTAGAGTGACTTTTCGGAGAAACACAATCTTTGAGTCAAACTGTGGTTATTGTATTAATCACTTTAATGCATGCAAACTCTTCTGTTTAATTATTGCCATAACCTTATTCCCAGTAATCAGGATATTAGTATGCATGTAAATGCAATGCATATGCTTCAAGGCTCCACAGAATGGAAGACAGAGCTTGGTATTTCATGAACTGTGGCTGGAATATTACACATTATATGGCCCAAGTACAAATTGGAGGTATTATTGTACTTGTTATTAACAATAGGCACAACTTGCAAAAGTGTGGCATTAAAATAAATTGTGATGAAATATTGTCAGTCAGTTTTAGTGTAGGCCTAATGTAAAAACCGGCATGCTTTTTTCAATGCCTCATGCTTGCTGTGCAATGTGTCAATGCGCATCAATGTCTGTGATTGTGGACTAGTCTAATTTATTACGAGTAATTTTTCTCTATTTTCAACATAAGCTACAGTAACTCTGTCTGAGGAGCGTTTTCATTCTCCGGTGTGCTCATGACTCACCCTTGGTTGATGCTTATGACGTGTCCTAGGGTGTGGTACCCCCCCGCAGCAAAGTGGTCCTTATAACGACCCATTTTTATGGTGTCCAGCCACTCATCCACTGAGTTACAGCTGCTGAAGTCTGGCATGGCTCTCTCCATCAAAGGGGGACTATTGAACCTAGGGCACAGACAGGGAGGCAGAGAGAGAGAGAGAGAGAGAGAGAGAGAGAGAAGGGGAGGGGGGAGTAAATGGTAAAGAGATGAATGGGAAGACAAAAAGAGCTGGCAACAAGCCCAAAAAAGAGAAAGGGTTCAAGAAGTGAGAAAAGACAGAGAAAAAAGGTTGGCTTTGAAATGCACTCGCAGCCGATCGAGGCAGAAAATCAATAGCAGTTAAAATGATAGAGAAGGGGTGGCAGCCATGGCTGCAGGATGGCTGCTTTGGGTAGATTAATAAAGGGAGAAATCCTTAACACCTTTAACTCTGTCCCTGAGTACCCCCCCAACACCCCCGCCCCACTTCTCCCGCCTGACCCAATCTCCTACAACCCCCTCTCCCCGCGTGCGCGGCACGCACCAGTTACTCTGTGGGACCCTGGGACCTGAGCTGAGCAATTTACACAAGTCGAGCCTCAGCCCGTGTGTCCTCTCCAGTCCGCTCCCTGATTCACTGCAGATCAATGTCAATATCACAGCCAGGCTTTTACTTAACGCACAGCGTGTCTGTCAGAGATGAGCTTATTGGAAAATGAACAGACGCTCGCTTTCTGTCTACCAGAGAGAACTTTGGGGGGAAACTTTGGTGTGTAACTTTATCCCGCTGCTCATGTTTGATAGTGGAGGGATGAGATTGGATTTACTCCGTCCCCTTCCGCAGCAGGACGGTTCTCGCTTCTTCCATGAGATCATCTGACTCTCTGGCAGACGATCTTTCGCTTTGACTCATGTTGCTTAATCCACTAATCGCATGCACCAATATTTGGTTTCTTGAAGAACTGTCCGTCTATATTTAATCTGAAGTGATGGTGTGTTCATTGGCCCGCCTACCTGCAGAGTTTATATTTAATCTGAAGTGATGGTGTGTTCATTGGCCCGCCTACCTGCACAGTTTGTCCATAGACTTTAGGTTCTCTGGGTTACGGATTAACTTGTCCAGAACGGTGACTATCTGGCAGAAGCGGGGTCTCTCATTGCGATCTTTCTGCCAGCAGTCCAGCATGAGAGTGTGCATGGGCCCCGGGCAGCCCATAGGAGCAGGCAGCCGATAGCCCTCCTCCACCGATTTAATCACCTACACACAGTGTGCAAATAATGGATAAGGCAATACATTTCTAGACAAAATGGCATGTAGCCACTGATCAAAGAACTACATATTGCGCTAAGATGTATGCGGGCATGCATACTGCCCTATACATTAACAGTATTGCTTGTGTAATGAAATTAAACTGAAATTACTTTCAAGCGTATCTCCTGTCTTAGATGTTATGCAAAAGTAATAGACAGGAATTCAAGTGGACAATACATTGTTTAGCATTTCACTGCTCATCTTGTTTTTAAAGGGCAGTCTAACAATACCTATATAGCCCTATCTCATAATAGAATGATTTGTTAATCTGGAGCCAATGTACTCACATCTCTGTTGGTGAGGTTCCAGTATGGTCGTTCTCCGTATGACATCACTTCCCACATGACCACACCGTAGCTCCACACGTCACTGGAAGAGGAGAACTTTCTGTAGGCAATGGCCTCTGGGGCTGTCCAGCGAATGGGAATTTTCCCTCCCTAGATGAGACACAGAGGACAGCATCTAGTCGAGTTCAACAAGAAGGGCATCACACTTTCCCTTTCAAGCTGGACTTCTTCAGTGCATCTTTATTGAACAGAGAACTGAAGAATGAAGCTTTATGGTCATGCACACAGCAGGCTAATAGCATGTGAAACTATCCTGTGACCAGGATTCAAATCTCTGGGTCAGGTGGAAAAATCTGGGCCATATACAGTGGACAAGGTTAAGTACCATTGAGCAAGGCAGTTGAACCACAAACGCTTAAGTCAGTGGCCAGCATTACAAAATCTATGCTGTGTCGGCCAACCTCCAGAATGTGTATAGTATATACGCGTGTGGTCCTCCTTTCCCCATGTTATTGGATGAAGGCAATGCATTTAATCTGGAAAGCAAAAGGCTAAATGCCACACTTGGTTAAATGGCAGGCAACAGCTTATGTCTGAATATAGGCTACTGGACTATATTGTATGTGTGAGTGCTTAAGCTTGGGCATGTGTATGTGTGTTGCTGCAGACCTGGGAAAAAATAGATTTGCAAATGGTAGCAAATATTTGAACTACTTACAGCATGCTTGTTGTAAAATGCCAGACATTTAAATAGCCCCAGTAGTGGCATAATTACTTGGAGGAAGCAATCCTCATGGGTATTCTGTAAGCTTTCCCCATGGGTTTCTTTAAATGTATTCCTATTCTCCTTTGCCACCCCCTGGTTTGTTTTTACCTGAATTGGGAAGGTTATTTTGAAAATGTCACCTGTCACAGGTGATTAAGTGCCTAATGTTTTTTTTATCAGTAACTGATCAAAGTTTATTTGGGGTTATTTTGTCTCCAAACCCCATGGAATAAACCTTTTATTCGGGCCCCCAACGGATCTGAATCATCTGAATGTTTAGGGGGCGCAGATGGGCACAAAAGGCCTTCTTCAGTGTGACGTCCCCTGTTCGATTGACATCCAGCCAGACTGTTTGCTGTGTACCATTCCCATGCTCTCTGTCTGCCCTTCATATCTGTCTCTTCCTTTCACTATTCGAAATGCATAAACACTTTTTCAACCATCTGTTCATCCTTCCGTCCAGCATCGTCACCACTTTGGTCCCAAACAAGGTACTGGCATTGCCATGTAAAAAAATAGCTGTGCGCCTTCATGCTAGGAGGCACCCTACTGATTACTTACCCAATTTTACTTAATTTAGTGCCACCATTACACCAGAATTTCAAATTTCACAGAAGATCTCAAGATCTGAGCAGATTGCCATGAAACCTGCTGAGTGCATCCATGCTTGCCGTGATTTTGGTGACGCTACAGTATATGGCATTTTCTCTAACACAACTGATATGCCAAAAATGTCCACTTGGACACAAGATATCTTACATTGGATTGCCATGAAAGTGATGACTGGAGAGAAAAACCCAAAATGCTTACATGATCCCACAATCTTTCCTCTATATAGTGAAACCCACATATTGTCTTGCTTGCCAGTTGTTTCCTGTCATCATTGTTTTGGTCCACCATGTGCTTTTGTTTATATCATGTCTTGTCTTTTAGCTGCCAGTTTTGACACATGATCTCCCCTGATTGTTGAGTGTATAAGCTGTCCTGCATTTGCAATCAGGCCTGTATTTATACCCTGCTGTTCTCTGCCTCTAGTGCCAGCTAGATTGTTCAGGACCGGCAAAAGCCCCTTATTCTTTTCTCTGAACATAGTATCTAAAAGTAGAGGTATAGCTAACAGATCATGATTGTGATGCCCACATGGCACTTATTTTAGTCAACAGGGAGACAACGCGGCCTCTTCGGGCCGTGCGCTTGGGTAATCCCATTGATGACATTTAACGCAGTGCACATCCAGTGCACCACCAGATCTTTTGGATACATTCAAGCATTAGCTTATATTCTCTTGGTGTACGTGTGTGAGTGTAGCAGAGTGGCTCAGAGCCTCTGCCTAATGGCCTCAACAGTCTAATATCTCCCCTGAGTTCGAATCCCGGGCGTTACGTGTGTGTGTGTGTGTGTGTGTGTGTGTGTGTGTGTGTGTGTGTGTGTGTGTGTGTGCGTGTGTGTGTGTGTGTGTGTGTGTGTGTGTGTGTGTGTGTGTGTGTGTGTGTGTGTGTGTGTGTGTGTGCGCGTGTGCGTGTGCGCGTGTGCGCGTGTGCGTGTGTGTGTGTGTGTGTGTGTGTAATGTTCCGCAGAACGTGCATTGGGCTTGCCTCTATGCTTAAACTCACACTGGTGGTGTAGGCGGCGTCAGGGTCGTCCTCCAGCACTCGGGACAGGCCGAAGTCGGACACCTTACACACCAGGTTGCTGTTGACCAGGATGTTGCGCGCCGCCAGGTCCCTGTGGATGTAGCCCAGGTCTGAGAGGTAGGTCATGCCGGCCGCGATGCCGCGCAGCAAGCCCACCAGCTGGATGATGGTGAACTGACCGTCGTGCCTCTGTGCGGTCGAGGAGGACAGAGCAGGACAAAGCCAGAGAAACAGGGAGATGAACAGTGGTGGAAAAAGTACTCACATTTGATACTTAAGTGAAAGTATCAATGCAATGAAGAACTGCTCCGTTACAAGTAAAAGTCTGGTAATCAAAATTACTTGAGTAAAAGTACTAAAGTACCAAAAGTAGAAAGTCCTCATTATGCAGAATGTCCCATTTCACAAGTTTAAAATGTATACAAATCTTTTGAAAATAGCAGATCTACAAGCTCACAATGTATCGCATTGCGACGCATTGTTAGCTTGTAGATCGCTATTTTCAAATGGCCAAAATGTATATAGGGCTGAAGTGGTTAAAGTAACTAGTAACTAAAGTTTTCAAAGAAATGCTGTGGAGTAAAAGTACAACAGATGTAATGGATTAGAAGTAAAATTATTATTATATTGGAAATAAAAAACTACCTCAAAATTGTACTTACTGTAAGTACAGTACTTAAGTAAATTGTTACTTTACACCCGAGTGGAATAGTATGAGAGTGACGACATTAGCGTTGCCTCTCATTGTAACAATGGAATGCGGAAGTGCTCAAACTATCTCAATGGGATAGTTCCAATGTTTGGAACTATAGCCCATAGGCACGAGATCAAAGCGTGTCGCCACTCTCTTACTATTCCACTCGGCTTTACACTACTGGAGATGAAAGGGAAGGAACTGCCATTTAAAAGAGAATCAAAAGGTTTTGCTGCAGAGTTCTGCCATGGACAGAAAGAATAAAAGAGAGCAGAGATGATGGAAGAATGAAATCTCAAGGGCGAGAAAGAACAGGATAAAGATAAGGATATAAAAGAATACCCACCCTGAGGAAGGAATCCAGTGATCCATTCTCCATGTACTCTGTGATGATCATCACTGGCTTACCTGGGGAGACACACCAGGATGGACATCAGAGTAGACGGCATACTTCACTTTTGTTAAGTCATATTGACATGCTTATATCTGGTTTGTTTAAGGTTATGTCTGGGTCATAGTGATATGTGGCTGTGGTCCGCTAGTAGTCAATTTTAATATAGGGAGCATAATATAGCCTACTGGTGGTACATGCATTGAGATTACGCAATTGAATTTGGCAAAAATCGCTTTCACCAAATTCCATTTTGTCATCACTTCCGTCCAAGATTAATTACCTCGGAAAGGAACCATGCATGTGTGATATGATATCAGACTAAGAGCATGGGACTTAATAGCTTGAATCAAAGGAACAATGTGCTACGGCTTGTACATACTCTGTGTTACCACTCCCTCCAATCGAATAACATTGGGGTGGTCGAACTGGGCCATGATTGACGCCTCGGCCAGGAAGTCCCGCCTCTGTTTTTCGGTGTAACCTGCTTTCAGGGTCTTCAGAGCCACTGGGATGTCTCTTTTGCCAGGGAGCCGCATGCGTCCGTAACACACCTCTCCAAACTCTCCTATACACGCACGCACGCACGCACGCACGCACGCACGCACGCACGCACGCACACACGCACACACACACAAGGATTGGGAAAAAGTACAGTGTAAAACTTGTCTATTCAACAGCATTGATGGATTAACAGGTCAACAGGTTAACTGTCCTTCGGCTTGTGTTGCCATTTGCATTTGTCCTTCTCCATTTGACCTGGCTTTTATACAAATTATACATTTAATCGCTTGGCTGATGTTTCCATACGCTGCGACTCAACAATGAGTGACACGGATCCGATGTCTCGATCGAGGACAAGACAATGCAAGGATCAAATCTGTGACCTTCTGATGGCTCCTCGAATCGCTTGTCCACCTTGACAACTGTTTTGTTCAGTCGTTTCCAGCAGTATGCAGCGTTTCGCTCGGCTCCGGCAGTGGCAGAGTTAGCATTCTGTGTCTGTCTGACTCTGAGGGGATTTGACTGACAGCTCCATGCAATGCTCTGATTCCACTCTCCCATCCTTCTCTTCACTGCCTTTACACCAACCACTGATTTCAGTTTACCTCAGCCAGTGACTGTGTGTGTGTGTGTGTGTGTGTGTGTGTGTGTGTGTGTGTGTGTGTGTGTGTGTGTGTGTGTGTGTGTGTGTGTGTGTGTGTGTGCGTGCGTGCGTGCGTGCGTGCGTGCGTGCGTGCGTGCGTGCGTGCGTGCGTGCGTGCGTGCGTGCGTGCGTGCGTGCGTGCGTGCGTGCGTGCGTGCGTGCGTGCGTGCGTGCGTGCGGCGCGCACAAGCGTATGTGTGCACTCCCGTGCGCGTGTGTGCATGCACACGCCTCAGTTCATGGTTTTACCTGAGCCAATGATTTTCTCTATTTTGATCCTGGAAGCTTCAATTTCTCTGGCAAACTCGTGGACGGCCTGGCAGGGGTCCTCGTACGTGTGTGGGTCGATATAGAACCTCGCGTCTGGGAATGACACTAAGATAAACAACATTAGCATTTGGTCACATATCGGAGAATACACACGGCACATCTGAGCCCCCTATCAGTGGAGTGTGGGAGGAAAACATTAAATAGAAAAAACTTGGTGAAAGAGAAGAAATAGCCCGGGATGAGGGATCGGAGGTCGGGGAGAGAGAGAGAGAGAGAGAGAGAGAGAGAGAGAGAGAGAGATATGAGGAAAGGAAGATTACATAGGAAGTACGTAGGAGTAGGGACTGGGCGTGTGATGAAATTGTTTGCTCTAAGGATGAACTTGATAACATCTGTGTTAAAAATGCAACCTATTCACAGACATGAGCTGGAATACGTTATTTTGTTATAATAATAGAGACACAGAACAAACATACCGTGTCCATTCTGGTAGTGCATCTTCTCCTCATCGGAGTCCTGGAAGGCTTTGCTGTAGCCGCAGTGTCTGTGTTAATGAGACATGCACACAAACGCATGGAAAAACAAGCACACAGATATTCACACGAACACACACACACACACACGCGCATTCACACACAAGGCGGGGTGAATACAGGACAATTGCGAGGGGGGAAAACACATTCTATATCATAAAGCATCCCTACACTGTGTGGTTTGCTGTAAACTATTAACACAGCTCATTATTCCAAACAGAATAATTTAGTCTATGATAACTTTAATCAGCTAATGATGTTAGTAAACTTGAGGGAGCATATCAGTCATTTTCCACATTATGTTCATATAATTGGTCCTCACTAATGCTCATGATACACCATTTCTGTCTACTAGCTCTGTGTCTCCGAGGTGGGCTATTGACAGCATCGATAGGGATTCTGTCTACTAGCTCTGTGTCTCAGAGGTGGGCTATTGACAGCATCGATAGGGTTACTAGCTCTGTGTCTCAGAGGTGGGCTATTGACAGCATCGATAGGGTTACTAGCTCTGTGTCTCAGAGGTGGGCTATTGACAGCATCAATAGGGATTCTACTAGCTCTGTGTCTCAGAGGTGGGCTATTGACAGCATCGATAGGGATTCTGTCTACTAGCTCTGTGTCTCAGAGGTGGGCTATTGACAGCATCGATAGGGATTCTACTATAGCTCTGTGTCTCAGAGGTGGGCTATTGACAGCACCGATAGGGATTCTACTAGCTCTGTGTCTCAGAGGTGGGCTATTGACAGCACCGATAGGGATTCTACTAGCTCTGTGTCTCAGAGGTGGGCTATTGACAGCATCGATAGGGATTCTACTAGCTCTGTGTCTCAGAGGTGGGCTATTGACAGCACCGATAGGGATTCTACTAGCTCTGTGTCTCAGAGGTGGGCTATTGACAGCATCGATAGGGATTCTGTCTACTAGCTCTGTGTCTCAGAGGTGGGCTATTGACAGCATCGATAGGGATTCTGTCTACTAGCTCTGTGTCTCAGAGGTGGGCTATTGACAGCATCGATAGGGTGTCTACTAGCTCTGTGTCTCAGAGGTGGGCTATTGACAGCATCGATAGGGATTCCAAGCTCAGAAAATACAGCCTTTCTCTTCCTGGAAGGTTGCTGCAGTGATTGTTCTTGTTTGACTTGACCAAACCTGCCTACTGTTGATGTCAGACTCATAATTGGTAGGCAGATCTTGGAGACACAGAGCGAGTAGACATAAATGAAGCCATAATAAATATTAGCGAGGACTAATTATATGAAAATAAGATTTAAATTTGCTTCTTTCAAAGATATCATCCAGTCATACTGTTGCCGGTCGACCGGTCAAAACTAGTTCTGCAACAATGCTTCAATGATCATTAAGAGAAAGCATAAGACAGGGAATTTACGTAACTATAATTGATGATATCTATTTATTTTTCTTTTGTGAAAGTACGATCGAATTGCCATGTATTGCTGTGCTTTTTTATGGAATATATTACATCGGGTAAAATATACCATATAATTGGTCCTCACTAATGCTCATTATACACCATTTCTGTCTACTAGCTCTGTGTCTCCGAGGTGGGCTATTGACAGCATCGATAGGGATTCTGTCTACTAGCTCTGTGTCTCCGAGGTGGGCTATTGACAGCATCGATAGGGATTCTGTCTACTAGCTCTGTGTCTCCGAGGTGGGCTATTGACAGCATCGATAGGGATTCTGTCTACTAGCTCTGTGTCTCAGAGGTGGGCTATTGACAGCATCGATAGGGTTACTAGCTCTGTGTCTCAGAGGTGGGCTATTGACAGCATCAATAGGGATTCTACTAGCTCTGTGTCTCAGAGGTGGGCTATTGACAGCATCGATAGGGATTCTGTCTACTAGCTCTGTGTCTCAGAGGTGGGCTATTGACAGCATCGATAGGGATTCTACTAGCTCTGTGTCTCTGTGTCTCAGAGGTGGGCTATTGACAGCACCGATAGGGATTCTACTAGCTCTGTGTCTCAGAGGTGGGCTATTGACAGCATCGATAGGGATTCTACTAGCTCTGTGTCTCAGAGGTGGGCTATTGACAGCACCGATAGGGTGTCTACTAGCTCTGTGTCTCAGAGGTTGGCTATTGACAGCATCGATAGGGATTCCAAGCTCAGAAAATACAGCCTTTCTCTTCCTGGAAAGTTGCTGCAGTGATTGTTCTTGTTTGAATTGACCAAACCTGCCTACTGTTGATGTCAGACTCATAATTGGTAGGCAGATCTTGGAGACACAGAGCGAGTAGACATAAATGAAGCCATAATAAATATTAGCGAGGACTAATTATATGAAAATAAGATTTAAATTTGCTTCTTTCAAAGATATCATCCAGTCATACTGTTGCCGGTCGACCGGTCAAAACTAGTTCTGCACCAATGCTTCGATGATCATTAAGAGAAAGCATAAGACAGGGAATTTACGTAACTATAATTGATGATATCTATTTATTTTTCTTTTGTGAAAGTACGATCGAATTGCCATGTATTGCTGTACTTTTTTATGGAATATATTACATCGGGTAAAATATACCTGGGTTTAGCGATGGTGTGACAAAAGTTGGGTTTAAACAGTGTTCTAGGGTTAAGTGCAGTTTTTTCATGGATTTATTTGCCACGATTTAGGGGAGGACACTTTGGGCATGTTGATCTGGAGAAGAGTCTCAGCTCATTGACTTTGGTGACAGGATGATACCTCTAATCCATGAGCTAGCATAGCATCATGCAGCTGGGAGACATGCCTCACTGTTTATCATTTAGCTCTCAGACAGAGCTGAAATGAACTTCGGCATGAATTAATTAAGTGCAATAAAATTCATTATTTTGTTACGCTACAGAGATGTAAGTTAGTAGAAATCAAAAAGGGCCAGTCGGGAGAAGGGGGCGGGAGACTGACTGTATAAGTGGGAACGTTTGCAAGCTAACGGACATGAATCAACATAATTAAATCCACTGCACAAGGTGGAAACTGCGGGATGGGAAATTAGCTAAATACGACAGAGAAGAAAGGGGTGGGGGTGGGGACGACGACGAGGGGAGAAGAGTTTGTGCTGTCACTATGGCATTAACCCATTCAGGCCTGACGTCGAAATTTAAAAAAAAAAGTTTTCTAAATCATGACAATTTTCGGAAAGATTTGAGGCACATTTTAACGATTTTTCAAAAATAGCAGACCTACAAGTTCATAGCGCGCCACTCGGTGGCGCGCTATGAGCTTGTAGATCTGCTATTTTTCAATAGCTAAAGCATAACAATGTTTAAAACACCAAAACGGGTTCCTGCCCCAAAATGGGTTAATGGTTAATGTGGTTAAACGCTAACGTGACATGGATGCGTTCCAGGTCTCAATGGATTAACTTGAAGGCCTCTGCTATACTTATCTTCCTTAATGACACAAATTCATGCAGATTATAGGCCGAGCTATTTTCCTGTATAATGGACACACGTCATACTGGCAGTGGTGACTAAAACTAGCCAGTATAGCTTAGCTTTGTGCACCACATGACAGAAAAAAAGGATTCTCTTTGATTGCTAAAGCACTAAGGGCACATACGGAGGATCATATTCCACATACTGTCTGTCTTATTCTAATTACAAATGTACAGTATGCTTCTACTTTACTCGCTCCTTTCATATCTGTACTATACACAGTAAAACCCTCAATGTTATATATGTATATATACATATATATGCATATAATATATGTATTATATGCACACTCTCAGTGTTAAAGTAACACTGAGGATCTTACAACATACTAGGCTAGAGTATATAGCTGTAACATAGAGTATATAGCTGTAACATAGAGTATATAGCTGTAACATAGAGTATATAGCTGTAACATCCTCAGTCTAGCAGGCAGCAGCAGGAGAGGACATATGGTATAACAACAGAACATGTAATAAGGGGTTATCACAAGCACAACACACAGAGGTTCAAGTATTATAGTATAGTATAGTATAGTATAGTATAGTATAGTATAGTATAGTATAGTATAGTATAGTATAGTATAGTATAGTATAGTATAGTATAGTATCATATAGTATATATATAGTGTAAGAAAGTGTTCCACACACAGCAGCGAGGGGTAGTGTGGTAAAGTGTAGCCTTGCCGTTTCCTGCAGATGATGATGGCGAGGAACGCAACCAGGCCTGACACCAGAGCCATACAGATCCATATGATGGACATGGTGTTGTAGCGCAGAGGAGCTGTGGGCAGACACGCATGCACGCACGCACGCACGCACGCACGCACGCACGCACGCACGCACGGAACGCAACGCACGCACGCACGCACGCACGCACGCACGCACGCACGCACGCACGCACGCACATACACACACACACACACACACACACACACATACACACACACACACACACACACAAAGAACAGCTGTTGAACAACAACATATTCTATGCTCTTTCATTGTGATGAAAGCCTTTCAGGCTGCAAACAGATGCAGAATTGGCTCTTGGACACACAAACATGCATGTCCACACAAACTGTCCTCCCAACATGTAGGCGGCGGGCACGCGTGCACGCAGGCACGGATGCACGCAGGCACAGATACACGCACGCACACACGCACGCACGCACGCACACGCGCACACACACACACACACACACACACACACACACACACACACACACACACACACACACACACACACACACACACACACACAATCTACAGTATGAGACTAAAAGGGTGGAATTCAATACAGATTTCAGCTCAGGTATTATTATTATTTTTTTCAATGTATTTTTATTGAGCTCTGAAATTTCACAGCTGTTCGATCGCAATTCAATGCATATAGAACCACCCATTATTTTTTTAACACAGCTTATAAAAACAACAAATACCACAATACGGACATTACATTACACTGACAAAAACACACAAAAAAAACAAGACAAACGAGTACACCACAGTCTTGACATGATTGTACATTCCAGGTTACCAGAGTCTTTTAGTTTTTCGCTACCGTTCAATAAGCTACATTGAAGCGCAGTCTATAAGGTCCACTTTATCTATAATACAAACCAAAGTATTTGTTTGGTGAAGCCTAATTTTCCTTGTTTGACTCACAAACACAGGACTTACAACAACCCCAGTGCTGTTTGAAAAGTGGAATCAGAAGCAGTTTTGCTTCCAGGAGTGACCCTGTCAGAAAGCTCAGATCAATAGAACAGAGGGATTATCTTAAGCCATCTGGCCTCAGTGACACCCCCTGCACCGTGCTGAGCAATCTGGGACCAGCTCCTAGTGTCATCCCTTAACGCTCTCACTGATTTACTCTCCCTGTCCTCTTGGGGCTCTTTAAATCAATGTGTTTGCTGGTAGTTCAATGCCGGAGATAATTTATTTGGTATGCTTTCATCACAGACCATAATATTCACATGATGGTGGTCATTTTGTAATACTTGAGTTGCAGTAATTTGATTGTGCAACTAAACTAAACTAAGCACAGCTGACGCATCAAATTATGTTCCTTTCTTAGTTTAATAGTGACTGTCATAGGGCTATATAGCCACTAAAGGCCCAACAGATATTATCCTAACCAAAAAGATGCATGGGACGCAAAATAAAAAGGTAAAAAACACAATATTTAACTGTTTAAATTTTCGATGACCATGTCATCTATATCCTGAGAGTTTTGGCCTACGACCGACAGCTATTGAGACAATAGGGTTATTATGAGCTTCCTTGCAACAAACATTAAACAATAAAAATGAGATGTGGTTGCAAATAGAATAGCTCCTCTGAGGTTTAACATGCTTAAGAAATTATGAATGTGCTCGTTAAATAAAATTGCTGTGAGGAGTATTGTTTCTATTCATATATCATAAATTAGAAAGAAAACAGGCCAGTCACTTGATCAAACCGCATCATGGCACATGGCCTCAGGATGATGTAAGAATCGCTGCTGTGTGATTATGGTCAGTAGTGTAGTCTTGTTGTTGAACTTTGGGACACTGCACCATAAAGTTTGCTGTAGAACAACAGAACAATGCCACAAAGTAGGGTACTCTGGCTAGTTTGGAGTTGGACATATTCCTGGACTTATTGATTGCTCAGTATGTATGCTGGCTGTGATGCAATGGATCCTCCTGTTTTATGAGTCTGACAGTGAGATATTTTCCAGAAACAGGCTGGCGGAAGAGAGTTTACAGTCCAGTGAGCACCAGAAGAGGCAGACCATGAGTCAATGAAACTCAGTTGAGACACAAATCAGGAGACCTGGAAAGGAGTTTTGCACTCCAAATTCACTCCTCAGGCATGGAATACGCGTCTAAACAAAGCGTATTGTCCTTGTATGATGCACAAACATCAATAGTTATTGCCACAGCTTTGCCCACAGTGTTATACTGAGACAGTGGATCAGTAGCAGTTTTGCTGCCGGCTGTGACCCTGTAACGAAGCCCAGATCGATAGAACATAAGGATGGTCTGAAGCTGCCTTATTTGGCCTTCAGTGACATGCTGCCACTGCCAGCCCTTTCAGCCCAGCACCATGCTAAACTGTTGTGGAGGGATTCTCAGTGCCAAGCCTTTTAGCAGAACAAACAGCTTTGTTATTGGACTTTTTCCACTGTCTTAAAGAGCAATATGTGGCTCAAGGGCTTGTGTGGTCTGGGTTTGGTCTGGTCATACTATCTTCCAGCCTCCCTTCCTCCCTCGATCACTCGTTCTCTCTCTCTCTCTCTCTCTCTCTCGCTTTCTCTCTCTCTCTCTCTCTCTCTCGCTCTCTCTCTCTCTCTCTCTCTCTCTCTCTCTCTCTCTCTCGCTCTCTCTCTCTCTCTCTCTCTCTCTCTCTCTCTCTCTCTCGCTTTCTCTATCTCTCACTCACACTCTCTCTCTCTCTCTCTCTCTCTCTCTCTCACTCTCTCTCTCTCTCTCTCTCTCAATTCAATTCAATTCAAAGGAGCTTTATTGGCATGAGAAAACGTACGTTTACATTGCCAAAGCAGAAGTGGAACAAAACAATGAAAATAAAACAATGTATTTACAAATGGATATAAATAAGAATTTCACACACACACACATGCACACATGCACTCACGCAGTGCATGCACGCACGCACGCCCGCACACGCACACACACACACACACACACACACACACACACACACACACACACTAACACACCTGCTTTTCCGGTCTGGATCTCCACATTCTGGCTGAAGCGTCCGCAGCCTGCTGAGGTTCTAGCTCGGACCTGGAAGATGTATTTGGTGCCTGGTTTCAGGCCTGAGACCCGGGCACTGGTCCCCTTTGACTTGAGAGTGGAATAACTCTGCTCCTCGTTATCCTGGAATTAGGAGAACGTTCACAAACAACATCCATGCTATTGTCATTAACATTGCCGGTCATCTAAAAGGGGCAAGACCATTATATGAACATAAACAAAGCTTAACAAATGATGGAATATACTAAATATATAAATCCAATTTGCAATGAATACCCCATGCCCTGCTACTCATTAAGTCCCCCTGGTGGCCCTGACGGGATTTATTGTTCGCTTCTTGTTTTAACTATTCTTTTTTATCATTCTCCTTTGAGTCAGAGAAACAGAGATGATATGCATTATCATACCCATGACAATTAAGTTGATTAATTATCTATTCCCACTTTCCCAGCTGTCCAATGTCTACTAATATTGGTAGACAATAGACAATAGTGTCCATCAACGTCATACTTAAGGCAGTACAAAGTTAGCTACTTTTTTAGTTTTTCATCCAATTCTGGAGTCGACAGTTTTAGACCACCTGGCTTTTCTGTCAAATGGCCCAGGCGAGTACAAACAGAATCATGTCACATGATTCAAAATTAACATTAATTAACACATGATTCATGTGTATTTGGAGAGTTTTGGTTCTGTATAATTAACCGCTGGTCCAACAGTCACACACACACACACACACACACACACACACACACACACACACACGTGACACACACACGTCACACACACACACATACACACACACACACACACACACACACACACACACACACACACACACACACACACACACACACACATTTTAATCATTTATTTATGTCCACATAAGAGATACAAGGACACACATATTTACAAGGTGCTGTACAGAATGCAATCAGCAAATCCCAGACAAATACCCACACACCCCTAAGAAAGTAGACACTCCCCTGAGCAGGCTTCAAGCGCGCTCCGGTAGCCACGCCCCCTCCCCCTCCAGCCTCAACACACATCTGCTGCAAACACACGATGAGCTCCTTAATTATTATTATGTTTGGTACTTGGTAGAAGAGTGAAAAAAACAACTTCTAATATAACTTTACACCTCATGGAAGTTGAGTGGAGTATGGGCTGTTTTGTTAGGAAGTGAAAACTCAAACTGCTCTGTCACAAGTGTGTGACAGTTGTTTGAAAGAAGTTAATTCATCGCCATTACAAACTGCTTAATTGGCTTGGTCGATTTGTTTTTATTCTGCAGGTGAGTTAGCTAACTATGCTAAGCATTAACGTGTGTGTGTGTGTGTGTGTGTGTGTGTGTGTGTGTGTGTGTGTGTACAGTGTGTGTGTGTGTGTGTGTGTGCGTGTGTGTGCGCGCGTGCACAGTAATGTTTTGTTTGGGGTGTACAGTAATGTTTTGTTTGGGGTGTACAGTAATGTTTTGTTTGGGGTGTACAGTAATGTTTTGTTTGGGGTGTACAGTAATGTTTTGTTTTGGGTGTACAGTAATGTTTTGTTTGGGGTGTACAGTAATGTTTTGTTTGGGGTGTACAGTAATGTTTTGTTTGGGTGTACAGTAATGTTTTGTTTGGGGTGTACAGTAATGTTTTGTTTGGGGTGTACAGTAATGTTTTGTTTGGGGTGTACAGCACCAAATCCATGTATTGAAAGTTTGAAACTTCATTCTTAACTGTTTACCAATGATGGTTTAATTGGAAGTGGTATTGAACCAATTACAACTTGAATTGCACATCTAGATTTCTATCTCAATTTATTTCAAGGCGTACCCTATAGTCCAGACTCCAGGCATGGCCAAAGTCCCCATAGCTTCCTTCTTAAAATGTATTATTTATCCCATATAAAACTAACATTGCGTATATACGTGTATACTAGGCTGTGTTGTGATAATAGGCTATATATAGGCCTACTGTAAACTACTAGGCCGTATATGTTGTAACCGGAAGGATGCAGTATACTGTACATATACAGGCTGTGCATGATGTTTGTGTGATTGATTGATTTATTGATTGATTGAAAGTTTTATTTCACAGTGTGTAGAATGGGTACATTTTAAACAAAAGCACAGGTCAATACAAAAACTGCTACTTTGAGGACGAAACCGAAAAGCAACTACACTTGTTTACACCAGGGTTCTCCATTTTCAATTCATCAGAACATTTTATACACTTGTATGAAAAACAGGGAATTATATATAGAAATAAAAAAGGGGAAAAACATGTACAGTATATTGGAACAAGGAGTGTGCGGTGGGAGGGGGGGTACTGTGACTTATTTTTACGGGAGCCAGTTTCTAATTGCAGCCATCCATAGCTTTCAGAGCGGTTTTGAAGGAGTCAAGGGATTCACATTTCTTAATGGCTGTTGGTAGGGCGTTCCACATTTTAGTGGCATGGGAGCGAAATTAATTTAATCCTTTGTTTGAGCCGAATCTGGGTTGCACGTGGTTTGTTGAACTCCCTCTGGTGTTGTTAGTGTGGACTTTGTTGACATTAAGGAATTTAGACAGGTACATGGGAATCTTTGGTGGTGTAACGAATCTTGTGGACCATTACAAAATGCTGTACTCTGTCGTCAACCCTAAGCCATTCCAGCCTATACAAATGGGCAGGTGTGTGGTGTGTTCTATTAGTGAGGCCAAGTAATAGCCTGTTTGTTTTGGGAAGTCTGGAGCCTTGTTTTAAGGGCCTTTGAGGTGCTGTGGTACCAAGAGGTGCATGCATAGTCGAAGAAACCTTGTATGATGGCTCCTGTTGGGGTGCTCAAGGTGTTTTTGTTGACCAGTGAAGAGATCTTGTACAGTCAGGAATCTTTTTCTCTGGTTGACCTTTTTGATTACATTGGTGGCCATTTTATCACCGGAAAGATTTGCCTCCAGGATGGAACCTAGGTAGGTGATTTCATCTTTTCGTGTGATAATATTGTCACCCACTTTAACTCAGAAGCCGCCGGCCTGGCTGAGATTACTATTTGATCCAAAGAGAATGGATTCAGTTTTTCCCAGGTGTGAAGATAGTTTCAGCGAGCCAGGTGCAGATTCTACAGAGTTCAAAGCTGAGGGCCTGTTCCTTCCTGTCTGAGACCAGCAGTGCAGAGTCATCCCCGAACAGGAACAAGTTGCAGTCACTGTCTGCTGTTGCTAGTGAGTTGTGACAGGGTACAGTGTACTTTATGTGGCTCTTGGTCATCTCACATTAACTTGTACTCATTATGGTGTCTCTCTCAACCTGCTCCACAGTACACAAGCCAGAGTGATGACCCCATATCCCCAAGCTCAGCTTCTTCTCAGCCCTGAGTCCATTCTCCTGTGACATGCTGTGAATGCTGGACCCCAGAGCCTGCCCTAAAGCCCTGACCACTGCACTACACAAGAATGCCTATGTGCAGTACTAAACATCCAAGGCTGAGTGAGAAGATCGCAGCCAGGAGTACGAGGCTGGTTGGCGCCATTGATACTGGGAGGAAAGTACTGGCCAGCTAGCCAGATGTATGTAGGATGGAGATGACTGGGGACACCACTGGAGGGCTCATCATTAACTAGAGAGAAAGCTGGAGGCTCTCCTATCCATGGGTTCACCACCACTATCCTGGCATCACAACTGAGGAAGTCCCAAGTAGAAGACGGCTCAAGGTAGGAACTTTGTTTTTTTCTTGTTTGCTGCTGCTGCTTGTGTTGTACAGTAAGCTGTGTGTATACTAGTGTGATTCAAGCTGGTGTACTATTGCTGTCATTTTAGGACCCAAGACTGGGTGGCAATGAAACATGTTCAACTGTTTCTGGCTCTGGAATTTAATGTTGATGTGAATCTTTTGTGTTGTGTTGTATCTTCCGTTGAAGGTATGTCGATTCAGATTAGGAGAAGTCGAAAGTTGAAAAAAATCATATTTTTTGCTCTGTGTGCGTGTGTACAGAATTCAAACTGTAGGATTGATTATTGTCATTCTTTTATTTTTTTTTAAAATATTTTTTTGCGGCTTACGCCTTTTATTGTTTTTTTTGAAGGGACAGACAGTAGGCTGACAGGAAACGGGAGAGAGATGGGGGAAGACATGCAGTAAAGGCCGTGTCGGGCTCGGGAGTCGAACCCGCGGCACACTGCGACTGGATTACCAGTCGGGTGCCCAGACGGTTACGCCACCGCCTGGGCCGACAGAAGTCATTCTTTCCCGTTCCGGTGCATATACGCACCGGAACGCACTCGCCTATTAGTTCGCATTGCATTCAGAACGCGCCCTTAATTAAGAACCTAACTGCAGCTGTGTATGTGTCTCTCAGCGGTGTCCCACTATTGACTGGCTGAATTTGAACTGGGCGGTGTCAGAGAAGTAACAGATAGAAGCGCGCAAACTTTATCCCCAAACGATATCCCCCCCTCCGTGCTGGAAATAAAACGTCTGGGTTTCCGAGGCTACATCCATGCTGACGCAATGACTGTCCTGTTTCTGGTTTAGCTTTGCGAGCGGGAGCGACGGGACGCATGAATCTCTCCGTCTCCGGTCAGTGCGAGTTGTTGTTTATTTGCATGGCTCAGAAAATAAGTAACAAACTAACATGAGAACGTTATCGAGTTGTTGTTGGAGGAGGAGGAGGAGGAGGAGAAGGTTCACGTCGTGAACGTGGAAGGCAGATTGTATTCTGATGACGTGCCAAACTGCTGCTGGCTGCTGTAATGTTAATATGTCTTCTATATTGTGTTCTGAAGGTCGGGCTGCTGACTGCCACTAGTGTTAATGTTATATTTTGTATTGTGTTCTTGGGCTGCTGCTGCTGCGCTGCTGCTGCTGCGCTGCTGCTGCGCTGTGTGCCAATTATGCCCCCTCTCCTGTTGTGTTATCTTTTCTGGTCTCTGTACAAGTGTGCGACGCACATTTATGTGTGTGCCTGCACTGTTTAGTATTTACTATTACAGTTTTATGTTTTGATAATCAGCGCTTTGCCATATAGATGATACTGCAGTTACACTGTGCCATATTGGAGAGGCCACTGTGTGAGCAGTGCTTTGTTTGACATGCTCCGTATTTGACATGCTCCACCCGCCCCTGTTAAAGTCCCCCCCCGTCATAAAACGATGCATTGACTCAACTTCGGATTCACTGTCTGACAAGTCGACTTGGATAAATCTCACCTCGTTAATGCCCTAATGTGTACTGTATGTGGCTCTTGATCACTTCAATAATCCAATGAGTGAATTTGCTATTTCCTTTTGGTTCGAGCTAGAGGTTTTGGGCTTGGACATAACAGCCATCAATTCCAAATGTTAATTTTCAATCAAAGACAGTAGGACAGTAGGTAAACAGTAGGACAGGTTATGTGTGTTGTGTTGTGTTGTGTTGTGTTGTGTTGTGTTGTGTTGTGTTGTGTTGTGTTGTGTGGTGTGGTGTGGTGTGGTGTTGTGTTGTGTCTACTAATCAAATGATTCCCGAGCGCGGCACGGCTGCAGCTCACCGCTCCTTGGCTGCGGCTCACCGCTCCAAGAGATGGGTCAAATGCGGAGAACAAATTTCACTGCGGTAACGTGTGTGACAAATCGTACGACTTTGACTTGTCTAGACCTTTTCTTTCTTTCCTTCTCTCTTTCTCTCTCTTCTCTCTCTTTCTCTACAGTGGTATATTAATTGTGACTTGTCATTGATCTTTGGTTGGCCTTGTTTCTGTTGCCCTCCTGATTTGCAGCAGTTGTCTTGTGTAACTGGCCTCTCATTTATTTCAGCAGACAGATGTGTTGATGTATGGAGTCCCCTCTGCAAGGTCTAAACTTCTGTTTACAAACTTACTGTAGAACACAACTTGACATTCCAACGACCCAGTAAGGCCTGATGGAAATGCAGCTTAGTTGAGGACTGAAGTTTAGTTTAATAGAGTTACAAGCTCCGTGTGACTGTGATGCAGAGAAAAAGTAAAAAAAGAAGAAAAAAAAGAAAGAAAACATTACAACAACTAGAACTGCACTCTGTCGAGTGCCTACTTGCGCTTTGCACACAAGTAGGCCATAAATGGCCAACTAGTGCGCAAGCAGAGCACGCAAGTACTGTCGACCGCTACGAACTTTCAAATCTCAGCCTCTCTGTAAAACATTGAAATTAAATACTAAAGTCGGGTTATAACTGTCAATGGTGACGTAATTACGATTCAATATTGGTTAGCTAACAGGTAACGTATGTATGTAAGTTGTACGTTGAAAAGTAGTATATTGTGGTCACTTGGGTTGTTTTATGCGTATGCCGTGATTTTGAGTGTGACGTAATGAAGATATGTATCAATGACGGGATATAACTGGCTTTCGATGGTGACGTAATAAAGGTAGGTTTCAGATTACATACATGTATACATTGAGGCATTACCTTTAATCCACCCAACACTGAAACATATCTTTATTACGTCACCATTGAGAGCCAGTTATACCCTGGCATTGATACATACATTACGTCTCTCTCGAAATCAGTATATGTACCACGGCATACGCATTAAAGCGCCAGATAAACAACCTTACTTGCGTGCTCTGCTTGCGCAAGTAATTAACATAACTAGTCTAACCCATTGCAACCGACTATAACTAGTTGAGTTGCCTCAATCGTTCCAAACATTGGATATCCCATTGAGATAGAATGAGCACTTCCGCATTCCATTGTTACAATGGGAGTTAACGCTAGTGTCGCCACTCTCTTACTATTCCACTCGGGTCGTGACTAGGTCGTCTACATTTCATGAGCTGTGTTTAACCAGCAGCTAAAGCAGCTGGTAAAAATAAACTAAGTCAAATGTCAAATCTCAATCAATTGAACTGTGACAATAACAAATCAGATATATTATGTGCTATCTTGAGCTCCATTTTCACATTGTCACATCACAGGTTTACAGGTGTACAGAAGGGAATTAAGGTATTTATAAATGTGTTATTTTTATATCCCATAGCCTGGAGGGACGATTGCTCTGTGATTGGCTAGGTTAGGACAACCGACCAGTCGCTGGTGTAACGTTTTTGTTTTGTTTATTAAATTGTGGTATTTTCAAACAAGGTGTCAATCCTTGTGTTCTCCTACATGCCACAGCCTGGAGGGACAAATGCTCCGCAATCTGCTACCAAAAGTATTAACTTCATCACTTAATAACTGCACTGCAGTGACATTCGCGTTTACAGGACTGGCCCCAATGTTGCAGTCCAGCCAAAAATAAAAGTCTCCGGGGTGCATGGTAGCTCAGCCATTTAGTGCACAGACCATTATGCTCATTATGAGCGCAAGGAGTTTGAATCTGACCCCTGTATTGTCCTGCATGTCTATCCTCTCGCTCTGCCCTTGGTTTCCTGTCTCTCCTCCACACTGACCTAAAGCATAAAACGTGCCAAACATGCTTCTGTAAAATAAGTTTCCCTGTCTGTCACCACCTACAGTACAAACACCCAATATTAACAAGTGCAAGAGTGCAAAATGACAGCAGATTGAGCAGACTAAGTAGAACATGTCTGTGCCATCTGGAAAAATCAACTAAAGAAGAGTCCAATAATACACGCCAAGCAACAAGTTGTACAGAGGGCATAGAGTGGTGGTGGGATGTGTTTTATGAGCCACAATATCCTAACGGTATGTTTTAACAGTGGTCGACAGCCTGGCGTATTTTCCCGGAAGTGCGTTATTTGTCTATGGGACCTACTGGCAACTACTGGTGATAGCAGGCGAAGAGGCGATAGTTGAAAAGTGGGCAGAGGAACAAAAACATGAATAAAAACATTGTCGGGCGATAGCCATAGATCGCATTTACTATGAAAACCTGCATTTCCATGTTCCATGTGTCACACCTCCATATATGGTCACGCCTTGTGACATCACGCCTCCATATATGGTCACACCTCATGACATCACGCCTCCATCTCCATATATGGAGCTGACCTGTACTGACATTCCATATGTTGATCCTTCCCCACCCGTCCTTCCTCTTCGATTCTCCCTTTTGACTCATACTGTACATGCCCATTCAAACTCAAGACGGGCTCGCCCCAAAGTTAGTGCAGCCACGCCCAGCAGCCGGTGAAAACTAGAGTTCTCAACAGGCCCGAAACTTAAGGCCTGGCCCTACCTGGGCCCTCATCAAACCCTGTATACAAGACACTGCCCCCGCTGCCACCCTTATATCTCCATATACGGAGCTGACCTATTCTGACATTTCATATGTTGATCTGACCTCATCAAACCCTGTACACTCAAGACACTGCCCCTGCTGCAACCCTTAGATCTCCATATATGGAGCTGACCTGTTCTGACATTCCTTATGTTGATCTGACCTCAGTCCGACATGCGTACATGCGTACGTTGTTCAGACCAATGACTAGTCTGAACAACGTATTGCACCCAGACACTCCATATGTGGCCAGTACAGAATTCATTCCATATGTTGATCTGACCCCCATGCCAAAGCGCCAGCGCTCACCCAGCAGTCTGCCGTCACCCAGGCAGATGCGTGCACGCGACCTTGCCCTCAGGGTGTCTTACTGCATGGTTATACTGCTCACAAGAAACCTCCCTCAGTTTGAACCGCTGTGGTTGACTAGTCATACTGTAGAAAACTTAAGGAAGCATATACTGCTGACATGTCCATTTGAGAGACGCCTCCGCTGCAGCCCTGTGGGCGAAGCCAGATTAAGAAAAGCAGCACAAAAGAAAAGACCTCACTAATCCCTCGGTAGTCCCCACAACACTAACCAGTGTGTTTGGCTGTGATGCTCTCGACATGCACTGCGCTCTCTATCAGCTGATCTATATCATCACACGTGTACAGACACACATTCTGCAATTAGCACCATACACCCACAGACCACTTTGTCTGTCACTGTCACTTTCACTGAGTTGGATTCTCTCTCTCTCTCTCTCTCTCTCTCTCTCTCTCTCTCTCTCTCTCTCTCTCTCTCTCTCTCGACAACCATTTCCTTTCAATTAGCTGAGCTGCTAGGAGAATCTTTTCTTGGATTAAGTGATCTGGAGCCTATCCAACCAGCACTCCTCTGCATTCAAAACATCTTGGCTCAGCGTAGCTCCTTTGAAGGCAGGTAGGCTACAGTGAGTAGGGAATGTGTTTTTAGCTCCTTTGAAGGCAGGTAGGCTACAGTGAGTAGGGAATGTGTTTTTTTGTTGTTGCTTTGTTTTATAAGCTGCTGGAATCATTTCATATAATATGCTATGTGTTTAGTTTTTGAGGGTCGCTACTCGCTAGCCCCTCCTATATTCAAATGGTAGGCCTAGTGTAGATTTTCGTCTTACACAAACATTACATTTACGTCATGTGGACGAGCACATTTCGTCCTACACAAAGATGAAATTATTTTTGAGGGGCGCTAGTCACGTTCTTAGCTTACGCATGTTTCGCGATAAATGCATTTTACATATGTGATGTATTCCCATGCTTTTTGTTCTTGCTTAATGTAAATCGCTCTGGATTAAGAGCGTCTGCTAAATGCCTAAATTGAAATTTGTAAATTGTAATTGTAGCCCCTCCTATATACAGCTTTTTCCACACACGTCTCATATTTGCCATTGACAATGAAAGGAGAAATTAGGTCATATGTCCGCCAAATATGACATGAATTTGTGGCAACACCATTGCCATTGACAATGAAGGGAAAATTTACGTTATATGTAGACGGGCAAATTGGCGAAACAATCACATAAATTCAGTTGTTCACGAGATGATGTATGATTATGGATTTGGGGCTCCCAGAGACAGTGTAGAACGCATGCAGCTACTGGTTGACTACCTTCTCATAGTACTTGATGTCATACTCCAGGATGACTCCATTGGGCTGGTTAGGTTCATGCCACAGCAGAGACACACTGTTTTGGCTGGCATTTTCCTGCCGGATGGCCAATACCTCAGACGGGGCTGCACAGCAAAACAAGGACAGATTGCTTGTCAGTCAGTTCAACACAAACCCATAATCCTGGCTCCCTAATAATTACCATATCTGCGCTGTCGGGCAGAAACCAGCTATGTCCAAAATATTAACTTTTCAGGAAAAAAGAACATGTTTTTTTAGAACAGAATACTGCCTCATCAAAGTTGGTATGGTGACTACATTGTCAGATACTTGAATGTTTCCTTATATTATCATCACTTTAACCAAATACAGCTCAAGTGGAGTTGGCGGATTTTGACCATTAATGTGGAGATTTCTTGTCATAATAATCAAATCAAACCATCTCTACAAGTATGAGTTGGGTGTTTTGAGAGAGGTACTGTATAGGAGGTTTCGTTAGAAGCACTTTTAAATAGGTTTTTATTGGTTCAATATTTGTAAAACCCACACACAAACGTAAAGGTTGTTCAATAGCACTGATTTAAAAAATAGTTGAAAGTTGAAAAAGATAACTGATTTCTGCCCGACAGGCGACAGTGACAATATACAAGATGAAATCTTAAATTATTAATACGCTCAAATCACGTTTTCTTCATATCAGAGATCAAGGTGGGTCAAGTAACTTCCAATTCAGTCTTGGAATCCACATCAAATTGGGGATATAGCTGACGGAGCAGCCTGTCTCAGTAATTATGTTATGTAGTGGATAGAAGTAGCTGTTGGGGCAAAACATATTCTTTCTGCCTTTCTGAATAGACTATGGAAAATAATTTAACCAGCTTACCGACCACCAACTAGGAGTACAGTATGTAAATCCATGTGCAATCCAGAGACAGGCAGAAAGAATAGATGAATAAATTATTCTCCGTTTTGTTTGCTTTGCTGTCAATATGTTCCTCCTACATATTCTCCCTCCCAGATGTTAATAAATGAGGGGATATGCTAAATCTACAGTCAGATGCTTTTCAATGTTCCAGGGCATCCTGGGTCACATGGAATGCAGACCTAATACAGGTTGACATCCAATGATCACTTACTTATAGTGACTTAAGTTATCACACTTATAATGCCTAAAAAGTATAGGCTATTATAATGTATTATACAATGATTATAATGTCTTATACAACTATGAGAACAACTATGATCCTGGCCAAAAGAAAAGGTTCTGAGTGATCAGCAATTAAAGTATTATGAATTTAAAATGTACATTAAGTCATTATAAAATGCTTATAATGTAACACATTATAACCATTTTATATGATATTATATGATATTATATTGTGTTATACTGTATTATAACAGGCACTATAAGTGGACCTACTTGAGTGCTGTAATGATACAGTTTTATGCACAGATGATAATGCACTTTACTTAACCATAATAAGTCATCATAAAATATTTCATAATATATTCTGATTATTGTTATAAAGCATTATGAGTATTTTGAGGGCTTATAACTATTAATTATACAGTGTTATAAGCAAATTATAATGCATGCTGTATGTTTGTAATTAGGCATATAACAATTTATTGTAAATCGATCAAAATCAATTCAAACTGGTGAAAAAAAGTATTGTGATGCAAACAGCAGAGGGCACGTAAAAAAAGAAAAGAAAATACAGGATCTTTATTGAAATGTATTGAAAAAGGTTTCCAGCACAGGATAAAATCCTCTACGCCAGACTCATAAACAAACACAATATAGGCCTACATATTAAAATGTATATTGTAGGAGAATTTACAAAAATGAGAGAAAACACAGTATTGTAAAAACAAATAAGTAGAGAGAAAAAGAGAGAAGACTAGAAAAAGTGCCCTTCTGGGCACAGGTCTCCACCAGGAGGGGGGGGGGGGGGGGGGGTGGGTGTGTGTGTGTGTGTGTGTGTGTGTGTGTGTGTGTGTGTGTGTGTGTGTGTGTGTGTGTGTGTGTGTGTGTGTGTGTGTGTGTGTGTGTGTGTGTGTGTGTGTGTGTGTGTGTGTGTGTGTGTGTGTGTGTGTGTGTGGTGTCGGCCTGTTGTAGCACCACCATGAGGCTGATTTGAAAACTGTCAAGTGGCATTTCTTCCTCAGCCTAGTGGGAATAGATGCATGCACAGTTTCACCGCAATCGGACGCTGCGTTGAGTAATTGTGGCAATTTGTACAAAACGGGTACAAAGCGGGCTACTCCTAAAAGGTTTAGAAGCCAATCGTAGGCCATGAAGGTGGATTATGAGAAATCAAACAAACGCGTCTTGATCACATGACTATGGAGAGCATGTTTACCGATTTGCGTGAAATTTGGATAAAATCTGAATGAGTAATATTAGATAATGTGTTTTACATATGTCGGCCTCCTGGTGGCGCTATAAATAGCAGATGTGAAAAATTCCAGGCAAAGGTTTTTCCTTGGCCTCTAGGGAGTTGGCATACAAAGTTATCCACAGATCCGTGCAGTTAGAGGTAAAACACTTTTCGGCAAGTTATAGCGCCACCATGAGGCTGAGTTGAAAATGTTCACGTGGCATTTCTTCCTCGGCCTAGTGGGAATGTGCGTGCACAATTTCACGAAAATCACACGATGTGTCCATGATTTGCAGCATTTTGTTTGAAACTGAGCACTCCTGCAAACTTTGGAAGCCAATCTTAGCCAATCAGGATGGAGTCTGAGAAATCTGAAAGACCCGTTTCGTTGAATGGCTCTAGAGAGACTGTGTACCAATTTGCGTGATGTTTGGACAAAATCTGTAGGTGTACTGTCCAAAAACTTGTTTTGCACAAAGCGGCTTCCTGGTGGGCGGTGGCGCTATAACAGGCCGTTCTGGAAATTCTGGGGCAGAGGTTCATTGTTGCCATCCAGGGAGTGTGTGTGCAAAATTTGACATCGACCGGGTTAACGGTGCCGGAGATTAGCTGTTCACAGACGGACGGATACACACACGGACGGACACACACACACGGACGGACACACACACGGACGGACGGACGGACGGACGGACGGACGGACGGACGGACGGACGGAGTGCAAAACATACTCTCTCCCCATGCCTTCGGCCTGGTGGAGACAAATATAGTGGATTTGTGTGAGAGAAATAATTTAAAAAAAACATTTTCGGTCATTTGGCTGGAAAATAAAACTTAAAAAAAGTGAATCGTTACATGCCTATTTGTGATGAATTATAGACACAGGCTTCATATAACGTGTTGTCCTCTCAGCCTGATCTGAGGCGTGTACTGTACGTTGGTGCATGTCGCTGGTCGGATGCCTACCTGCCTGGTTCGTAGTAATGTTGACTGAGCCATAGGGAGGCGGCTCGTTGCTCAGATGGGTCACAGCGTTTGTGCCCATGATGCGGAAGGTGTAGTTGGCGTGCGCCACGAGGTTGAGCACCGTCACCCAGGGGTCGGTCAGCCCGCTCTGCCGCGGCACAAAGCGCACGGCGGCCGCGCCCGACCGTTCCACCGTCCCGCCTCCGGCCCCGGCGGTGCTGCCGCCCCCTCCGCTTGCCTTTGACCCGCCGAGCCCTCCCGCGGAGAAGGATATGCAGTCTTCACAAGGTCCACCCTCCCCGGAGCACTTCTGACACAGCACGTTGTACAGCAGGTCGCTGCGACCCCCGGTGTCCAGCGGGAGACCCCACTCCAGGTACACCGACGTCCCATTGACAGAGGAGATGACATTCACAGGAGCGGACGGAGGGCCTGAGGACATAGGGGCTTTTAGTTTATGGTCATTTATTTTAAATCTGTTGGTGTGTATATAGATTATTCATTATTGTCATTGATAAGCCTGCTAACAAAGTAGGCTAGTTTATTCCTAGTAAGCGTCTGTGTGCATGTATTTATATGCATGTGTGTCATGTGCATGCTGTATAGATGAACAAAATGTGTGTGCGTGCGTGCGTGCGTGCGTGCGTGCGTGCGTGCGTGCGTGCGTGCGCTCTCACGGGTGCAGATGGCAGCAACAGGGTCAGTGGGTGCTCTGTAGTAGTTGGAGTCACAGGGACAGACCAGGGCCGCTCTGGTCTCTGAGTGGCTGTGCTGAGGACATTTACCACACTGACCGTCCCCCGCCGCCGGTTTATAGAAGCCCACCTCACAGGCTGCACACAGAGAGGAGGAAACAGAGAGACAAAATAAAGATGGATGAAGACTGAGACAGATTTTGTTCATTTAACTCCAAGAGTGTACAGATGTATTGATTTGGTTACAGTTGTACACTCTTGTGGTTACAAATGGATACACTGACGATTCTACTGTGTTGTGTCATTAAACAGGCCAATACTGAAGAGCTCCGTGCTCCCATAGAGAAGAGAAGCTCTTAACTTGACCTCACCTGCCAGGATAAATAATGCAAGCCTTGCAAACTGTGATAGCAGAAGCACCTGTTAAACTTAAAAGAACACCCCGCATCCCCCACAAAAACAATGCAGTATCTGCATAATGTGTAGTCAGTGCATTGGTTTCAGAAGCCCCGAATCTATGTCGAAATACCACCCGTCTTCTAACGGTGAAAACCAGGGGAGGGCAGCAGGGAGGAGATGAAAGTTATGCTTCTCTTTTTGCACAAATTTGGGTCTGAAAAGGCTGAAAAGGCTGTGCACTGTTGATACCCCCTGTGGGACCGTCAGAATCTAGACCGTGCTTCAACCGTATTCATCGCCTCTGCTACATATTCACTTTCAACTCACTGCACTGATTAATAATGGAGGGTGCTCTGATAAATATATTCTCTTTCCAGATGGCTAATAGAGACTTCTCTGGTAAATGGGGCAGGGTTAAAACCCAACATCACAACTGTTAATGTCTGTCAGACACTGTCAGGTTAATGCTTGCTTCTCAATTCTTGTGTAGTAGTATAGTTTAGTAGTATAGTTTAGTATAGTAGTAAGTAGTATAGTTCTCGCACCTGTGTGTTAAATTATGGCATTTAAGTTTTCTTACCCCCAATTTTAAGTTAATGGACAACCACTTTTTGACTGAAATAGGCCTGAGTATAGGCCCACCAGATATACTGTGTGAAATGAGTTTACTGGGCTTGCATAATGTGTAATCTTTAAAAAAAAAAATATTTTTCACAATAACCATTCCACGTAAATGTCTCTAAAAACTATTAAACATGAAAACTAAAAACTATTGCAAATGTTAATTGTGCAACCATATATACAACGAAATGTAAAAAATCCTCAAACTAGGATTCAATAGGTATAACCAATCCCCCAAACTAAGTGTGGCTCTAATGCCTACAACAATCAAATATGAAATGAAGAATGACAAGTTGTATCTTTCCAGGTAGGCTATTTATTTCATGGGTGTATCAGATATACTGTATGAAAGACAAATTAATTATGAAAGACAAATGAATTATCTATTATGATTTGTACTGTATTGTGATACACTATGTGCGAAATAAAATGAAATTGAATGTCTTTAATCCATTTTGAATTAATGCCTGATGAAGGTCTGACGACCGAAACGTTGCTCAATCAAATCTAAACTCAAGTGAAGACAGTGTGCGGGATTCTTTTTCTCTACTTCTCAGTTCCAGTTATCCGACACGCACCTGTCCATTGTAGGTGTGCAGAAGGACTTTTTCTTATAGAATTAATGTGGGGAGAATTGATTTGGTTATTTCCCATTGAATTAACTGCCTAATGTGTGCATGCACTGTAATGCCAATGCACTCTTATACTTTCTCTCACGTATACACACACATTGCATACGCACGCACACACACATGCACATTCAAATACAAGCAGGACATAGGGCCTACCTGAGTACACGCACGCATGCACGGACACAAACACACGGACACACACACACACAGACACGGACACATGGACACACCATCTGTATTGCTTGCCACGGATTAACAGAATGGCAGTGATAGCCCACTCTTTCGCAACGAGTCCCCCAAAACAGGAGGCAGAAAGTATTTCTATTCACAGTATTTATCCCACTGTTTTCTCTCTCTCTTTTTCATCCCACTAATCCCTCCATCCCTTGATGTTTTTTGTGAGTTGAAAAGCAGGTCATGATAAACATCGGAACAGCTCGTTCATCAAGGGGAGAGGCGGCGGGTGCTTTGAAGTCTGACAGACTCACTAGTAGCTGTACGCACACACACGCCAATGCACACTCATGCACATGAAAGCATGGGCACACGCAAGGAGTCAGACATGGCTACTACAAGCACTTGCAATGAGCTAATTGGGCAACCTGATTAGTGTGTTTGCCTGTAGTAAGAGAAACACATTATAATACTTGTATTATAGAGCAACCCCAAACCCTTGCCACGCTACTCCTCCCACAGTTTTGGCGGCACACACACAAGCCACATGTCAAATCGACCGGCTTCACTGAATCACCGGGAATTGCTTGCATTTTACTTAGCCACGGCAAAGTAAACGTTGTAGTTGTAGCGTTTTAGTGCCCCGAGCTGGAATCGAACCCCGTTCTCCAGCTCAGCAGACCCAGCTGTGTTAAGAAAACTAGCTCACGCCGGGGCGAGTTACGACCAAGACTTTTGCAGTTGTACTACAATATTATGCATTAATGTGATATACGAAGGATAGGCCTACAAATCAGCAGGATTGACCAGCATTGTTTGCTTTTATTTTAAGAATCGATATTCTTTATTTCCACTGAAATTGCACTGGACTCATGGTATAAAAAAAAGGTTGAGAACCCCGCTCTAGTGGAGCCTACTAGACAGAGGTCAGTTCTTACAGCCACAGCGAGGCAAGAGGAAATATATGCGTTGGATATAGCTTATAAGAACTGGGCAGCATTGAATGATAGCCAAAACTAGAAAAAGTGCCCCTCAGGGCACAGGTCTCCACCAGGAGATCATGTGTACCGATGTATGTGATATTTGGATACAATCTGAAGGACTAAAAATGCCATAAAATTATCTGCCATACTTAACAGGTTTGGTTTGTCCCAACATGTGAATGGCCCGACCCATGACAGAGGACACACACTAGATTTAATTATTACCAAGGGTGTTAACATCTCCAATGTTAATGTGCTGAAGGCTGCTCTATCAGATCATTCTTGTATATTCTTTGACCTCTTCATTACACCAAAAAATAAGATTGGATCTGAAACTATTAAAAAGAGATACATTAATGAGAATACCACAACACTTTTTGTGGAAGCCATCAAAGCTGAATTCGATCTAGCATCAAATCATGACAATCTGCTTGGTACATTCAATACTAAAGTACTGAATGTAATTAATGCCATTGCTCCTGCTAAGGATAAATTAATTACCAATAAGCAAACGGCACCATGGAGAAACACTCTCTTTGTAAGGGCCCAGAAAAGAGTGTCGAAAAGCAGAGCGAAAATGGCGAAAATCAAAACTCCAGATTAATTTAGAAATGTATAAAGAAAACCTACATATTTTTAACATGAAACATGAAACTGAACAGTGCCAGACAATTTTTCTGAGATCATTAAAAAGCACAGCAACAATTCACGCATGTTATTTGCTACATTTGACAGACTGACTAATCCTCCAGATTCAATATCATCAGAACTAGTCACTACCAGCAAATGTAATGAGTTTGCATCATTTTTTAATGACAAGATTCAAGGTATCAGGAATGCTGACTCAGTGTCAAACACGGCCATCTTACCATTACCACAGACGTTCAGAAACAACATGGTATGTATGGTGCAATTTAATTCTATTGATGAGAAAAAACTTGAAGATGTTGTCTCCAGTTTGAATTCATCTACCTGTTGTCTTGATGTTATACCCACTTTCTTTTTTCAAAGCTGTTTTGGGCAGTCTGGTGAAAAAACTACTAAATATTGTGAATGATTCTCTTCAATCTGGCATTTTTCCTGAGGACCTGAAAACTGCAGTTGTCAAGCCTCTCCTTAAAAAGAGGAGCCTTGATGCTGCTATACTGAATAATTATCTGCCCATATCAAATTTACCCTTTTATAGGTAAAATTATTGAAAAGGTTGTTCATCAACAACTTAGTCACTTTTTACTTTTAAATAATAGTTTTGATAAGTTTCAGTCAGGATTTCGGCCCCACCATAGTACTGAGACTGCACTCATAAAGGTTCTAAATTACATTCGGCTTAACACTGATTCTGCCAATGTCTCTGTTCTTGTTTTACTGGATCTTAGCGCCGCGTTTGACACTGTGGATCATTCTATATTACTACAACGATTAGAGCACTATGTGGGACTCTCTGGAACTGTTATTCAGTGGTTCAAATCATACCTTCAGAATAGGAAATACTTTGTCTCTATTGGAAACTGTGTGTCCAAACAGATGGCCATGACCTGTGGGGTTCCACAGGGGTCCATTCTAGGACCCCTCCTATTTAATCTATATATGCTTCCCCTAGGACATATAATAAGCAATAACAAAGTAAATTACAATAATTATGCAGATGACACGCACATTTACATATCAGTTACATCAACTAACTATGGTCCTATTGATTCCCTCTGTCGCTGTATTGAGGAAATCAATGATTGGATGCGGCAAAATTTTCTTCAATTAAATAAAGATAAAACTGAGAATTGTTTTTGGACCACAGAATCAGAGACAGAGTGTAACCTCTCACCTTGAATCGCGGTCTCTTATACCCAAGAGTCAGGTGAGAGATCTTGGTGTTGTCCTAGACTCAGATTTAAATTTTAACAGTCATATAAAAACTGTAATTTCACCTTAAAAATATTGCAAGAGTTAGAGGAATTATGTCCAAACAATACCTAGAAACACTTATACATGCTTTTGTTTCCAGTAGACTGGACTACTGTAATGGCCTGCTCACAGGACTTTCAAACAAAGTTCTTCGTCAACTCCAACTGATTCAGAATGCTGCTGCTAGAGTGCTGACGAAAACTAGGAAATATGATCATATTACACCAGTTCTAAAATCCTTACATTGGCTACCAGTATCCCAGAGAATTGATTTTAAAATGTTGTTACTTGTCTATAAATCTGTTTGTGGCTCTGGGCCCAGCTACATGTCAGACATGCTGAAGCCATATGAGCCATCTAGAACACTTAGGTCATCTGGGGCTGGCCTACTAATTGTTCATCCCATAGTTGGAACAAAACATGGGAAAGCAGCATTTAACTATTATGCACCACAAACCTGGAATAATATTCCAGGTTACATTAGGAAATCCCCAACCATCGCTGTTTTTAAGTCTAATTTAAAAACGTATTTATTTAACATTGCCTTTCCTAACAGCTAGGTCTTGCCTGGGCTTTTAATCAAAGGTGGGAGTATTTGTTCTAATTTATATGCCAATTATGTAATGTTATTTTACAGTATTTAATTGTCTATTGTAATCTTTGTTTATTTTTTAAGTGCACTGTTGCACTCTGTATTTGTTTTTATTTCTGTAAAGCACTTTGAATTGCCTCGTGTATGAAAGGTGCTATATAAATAAAATTGCCTTGCCTTGCCTTGCCTAATATTAAAAAAAAGTGTTTCACATAAGTTGGCCTCCTGGTGGTGCTATAAAAGGCTTTTGAGAAATGCAGGGCAGAGTTTGTCCTTGGCCTCTAGGGAGTGCGCATACAAAGTTCTACACAGATCGGTGCAGTTATAGGAAAAATCATGAATCAGCCTGTTATAGCGCTGCAATGAATCTGATTATAAAAATATTAAGTGGCATTTATTCCTCGGCCTAGTGGGACTGTGTGTGCATAATTTCTCAGAAATCGCACACTGTGCACACTGAGGCATTTTGTTCAAAACTGACAAATCCTGCAAACTTTGGAAGGCAATCTTAGCCAATGGGCATGGAATGTGTGAAATCTGACAGATCCGTGTTGATCATATGACTATAGAGATAGTGTATACCGATTTGCGTGATTTATGGATAAAATGTGTACGAGTAATATAAGAAATTGTGGTGGCCTAATGGTGGCACCAGGGAGTGTGTGTGCACAGTTTGGCATCGACCATGCCAACGTTGCCGGAGATTAGCTGTACACAGACGGATGGACACATAGACGGAGTGCAAAACATGCCTTCGGCCTGGTGGAAACAAAAGTGGGAATATAGTTTGGGAAGGAAGGAAGAGAGCAAGACACTTCTCTATTCCAGTAGAGTCCACCCACATGCCGTGTGTGTGTGTGTGTGTGTGTGTGTGTGTGTGTGTGTGTGTGTGTGTGTGTGTGTGTGTGTGTGTGTGTGTGTGTGTGTGTGTGTGTGTGTGTGTGTGTGTGTGTGTGTGTGTGTGTGTGTGTGTGTGTGTGTGTGTGTGTGTGTGTGTGTGTGTGTGTGTGTGTGTGTGTGTGTGTGTGTGTGTGTGTGTGTGTGTGTGTGTGTGTGTGTGTGTGTGTGTGTTCGTGCATTGTCTGGCATGTCAGAGCCTGTCAGAGTGGTGCACCCAGCCACAGGAGAATTTGCATTACAATGAATCTTAATAGCCGTGTGCTGCATTGTGCGTTGACCTTGATTTATTCCCTGTATAAGTGAGCAAATAAACACATAGTAAGGAAGGGGAATGGTGAAGGCATCATCGTCCAACACGTGAGGAGACTGAGGGAGGAGCAGGGGTGGAGCTGAAGGGAGTGGTGGAGGAGCAGGGGTGGAGGAGCAGGGGTGGAGATGAAGGGAGTGGTGGAGGAGCAGGGGTGGAGATGAAGGGAGTGGTGGAGGAGCAGGGGTGGAGATGAAGGGAGTGGTGGAGGAGCAGGGGTGGAGCTGAGGGGAGTGGTGGAGGAGCAGGGGTGGAGATGAAGGGAGTGGTGGAGGAGCAGGGGTGGAGATGAAGGGAGTGGTGGAGGAGCAGGGGTGGAGCTGAAGGGAGTGGTGGAGGAGCAGGGGTGGAGATGAAGGGAGTGGTGGAGGAGCAGGGGTGGAGATGAAGGGAGTGGTGGAGGAGCAGGGGTGGAGATGAAGGGAGTGGTGGAGGAGCAGGGGTGGAGATGAAGGGAGTGGTGGAGGAGCAGGGGTGGAGATGAAGGGAGTGGTGGAGGAGTAGGGGTGGAGATGAAGGGAGTGGTGGAGGAGCAGGGGTGGAGATGAAGGGAGTGGTGGAGGAGTAGGGGTGGAGATGAAGGGAGTGGTGATCTACCTTACAACCTGGTTTCGGCTGGCGATCACTCGTATTTCATTAACAGTACATGTTGACAGCGTGGCAATGAGCTTTGTATGCTTCATGAATACTATAATTTTGGCGAAAGAAAAAGCATTTGTTTCCTAAAACATTTGCAACATAGCCCAAACCCAAAGTGTAGAAACAAACACAATCAAATCCCTTCCTGTCTCACAGAGGGTTCTGTGAGACAGTAAAAAATTGCTCAAGCAAAGTACTGTAAAACCAGAACATTGTGCTGTTTTCAGGAGTTGATAATGTCGTTATTTTTCTCATGTGTATTGTTATTAACATATGCTGCACATCTGTTAGCATGTTCCATTGGTGTTCTTGCCTGCCAAGCACCATAACAAAAAATAAGCAAAGTTCTGTTATCCTGCTACTTTTAATGATGTATGTGCTCCGGTATAATGTATGCTAAACTTTTCAAATAACCAATCAATCAATAACAACAAGCAAGAAAAGCAGCACCTGTTTCTAACAACATATAGAGTTCCTAATTGTTCCCAGACTCCGCGCAGTGCTGACCTTGCGAGGAAACGAGCGCTAGCCCACAAATCGAGTGACAAAGTTAGCCAAGGAACCCTCGCCAGCTCCCTGGGGAGCATATGAAGCCACTAACGAGCCACTAAAGCTGTCCGAGTGATGGATGAACGTGTCGGCGAGATCAGCTGTGGAAATGGGACACTCAGGAACAAGATACCCCCTCCTCTACCTGCTAGTCCAAATATTAACCGCTGGATTCACTTCACCACTCTCTGTGTCAGCAATGATTACACCTTCAACTTTGGCAAAGGGCACTATCCCACACACCCAAACGCTCTCTGAGGTTACCTGGTTCACATGAAGTTGTCCCCTCACAATAAAGGCTGTTTTCGTACCTCTACTTGGTGGAGATGTTCAGGTGAACGGAGGTATGTTTCTGAGCGAGGGGGTGGACAGGCTGTATAAGGGAATTAAAGAAGGATAGAGATGGATAGAGACTGTTCATTTGAACCTGGGTGTTTAAGATAAACTATTAAGACCAAGGGTCACTGTGATCATTATTATTATTATTGCATATCATATAAATCATGCAATTTTCATGCAATCATGCAATTTTCTGAACTTGGACTATTCTAGCAGAGTGACATTAACACATTTCTGCATGTTTATACTAAAATAAATGTCTTCCCGTCCCCTGCATAAGTAGCACCTTCATACTGATCCACTTCAAACTTGGTGTGTGTATCGCCAAGGATCGGGCCGAGTGGGAAGTTGGTTGGACCAAAGGTCATCCAGAATCAATGTGTCTCTTTTATGCTCATGCAGAGATCTCTGATGTCATATACTGGTGTCATAGACTGCCCTCCATGTCCTATGACAGCAGCAGTATTGACAACGGATACAGCTGTGGTACTCTGACAATTGGGCATCGGCCTATAGTGAAAGTATGGAAGCAACCACTTCTCAGAAGAGAGGGTTGAGTACCCCCTTAGATAGCATTTCTGTAGACTTAGATATCATTTGATACAGACTTATAGCATGTTATGTAGACAGCACTATAATTGCATTGTATGTAGTCATAGCACATCATAGTACATATGTATAGCATAGTATAGTATATATGTATAGTTTATATGTATAGTTTCATTATATAGATATTCCACTGTTACGTTCTTAGCTTACGGTACGCATGTTTCATGATAAATGCTTTTTTATGTGATGTATTCCCATGCTTTTTTGTTCTTGCTTAATGTAAATCGCTCTGGATTAAGAGCGTCTGCTAAATGCCTAAATTGTAAGAACATCACCCTGTCCTTATCCGGTAAAGAGGCTGATGCTGGGCCACAGCAAGGTGCCTGCCACTGACGCACACCTTTATTTGAGGGAGTAAAAACAATTCCCTGGAGAGAAATGCCAAATTTGAAACTGTCCAAGTGGAAAAGCATTTGTTTATCCCACAGGGTGCCCTGGTTTCCTGTGGTAATATGCGCACAGCACATTTATAGAGTCATTTACCACATGCTGTACTTAGATGACCTTATTGAAGAAAAACACAGTGTGAGTTCCGTGTGAGAAACACAGAGACAGAGATAGTCCACTTCATTGGTATAGTCTGAGCTGTAGCTCATTGGAAGATTCAGATTATCCTATGCCCAGCTTTGTGTGTGCGTGTGGATTTTAGCGATGATTTGATTGGCTGAGCAAAGTACATATTGAGGATAAAAAGTGAGGGCAGAAAATTTACGCCAATTGTGATTGGCCGGAATGACAGAAAAGTGAGGACGCCAATTGTGATTGGCCGGAATGTGATGATGTGTGATGATAAGAGCCCCTCACTTCACACGAGTGTGATTTTTTTTTTTCCAGTGTGACCATTAGTAGGCCTATGGCAGTATTATGCCAGAGACTGGTATGTTACTGCTATCTATCATGGCACCATGGTACTGTATGTTACTGCTATCTATCATGGCACAATGGTATGTTACTGCTATCTATCATGGAACCATGGTATGTTACTGCTATCTATCATGGAACCATGGTATGTTACTGCTATCTATCATGGAACCATGGTATGTTACTGCTATCTATCATGGAACCATGGTATGTTACTGCTATCTATCATGGAACCATGGTATGTTACTGCTATCTATCATGGAACCATGGTATGTTACTGCTATCTATCATGGCACCATGGTACTGTATGTTACTGCTATCTATCATGGCACAATGGTATGTTACTGCTATCTATCATGGAACCATGGTACGTTACTGCTATCTATCATGGAACCATGGTATGTTACTGCTATCTATCATGGAACCATGGTATGTAACTGCTATCTATCATGGAACCATGGTACGTTACTGCTATCTATCATGGCACCATGGTACGTAACTGCTATCTATCATGGAACCATGGTATGTAACTGCTATCTATCATGGAACCATGGTATGTTACTGCTATCTATCATGGAACCATGGTACGTAACTGCTATCTATCATGGAACCATGGTATGTAACTGCTATCTATCATGGAACCATGGTATGTAACTGCTATCTATCATGGCACCATGGTACGTAACTGCTATCTATCATGGAACCATGGTATGTTACTGCTATCTATCATGGAACCATGGTACGTAACTGCTATCTATCATGGAACCATGGTATGTAACTGCTATCTATCATGGAACCATGGTATGTAACTGCTATCTATCATGGAACCATGGTATGTAACTGCTATCTATCATGGCACCATGGTATGTAACTGCTATCTATCATGGCACCATGGTATGTAACTGCTATCTATCATGGCACCATGGTATGTAACTTACTGCTATCTATCATGGTACCATGGTATGTAACTGCTATCTATCATGGTACCATGGTATGTAACTGCTATCTATCATGGTACCATGGTATGTAACTGCTATCTATCATGGCACCATGGTATGTAACTGCTATCTATCATGGCACCATGGTATGTTACTGCTATCTATCATGGCACCATGGTATGTAACTGCTATCTATCATGGAACCATGGTATGTTACTGCTATCTATCATGGCACCATGGTATGTAACTGCTATCTATCATGGAACCATGGTATGTAACTGCTATCTATCATGGCACCATGGTATGTTACTGCTATCTATCATGGCACCATGGTATGTAACTGCTATCTATCATGGCACCATGGTATGTAACTGCTATCTATCATGGCACCATGGTATGTAACTGCTATCTATCATGGCACCATGGTATGTAACTGCTATCTATCATGGCACCATGGTATGTAACTGCTATCTATCATGGCACCATGGTATGTAACTGCTATCTATCATGGCACCATGGTATGTTACTGCTATCTATCATGGCACCATGGTATATTACTGCTATCTATCATGGTACCATGGTATGTAACTGCTATCTATCATGGCACCATGGTATGTAACTGCTATCTATCATGGAACCATGGTATGTAACTGCTATCTATCATGGTACCATGGTATGTAACTGCTATCTATCATGGCACCATGGTATGTAACTGCTATCTATCATGGTACCATGGTATGTAACTGCTATCTATCATGGTACCATGGTATGTTACTGCTATCTATCATGGTACCATGGTATGTAACTGCTATCTATCATGGAACCATGGTATGTAACTGCTATCTATCATGGTACCATGGTATGTAACTTACTGCTATCTATCATGGCACCATGGTATGTAACTGCTATCTATCATGGTACCATGGTATGTAACTTACTGCTATCTATCATGGCACCATGGCGGATTTCAAATCAATAGACATTTAGAGACGTCACACAGGAACCATTACAGACATGAAAAACAGCAAAACGGAGAGAAAACAAACGAGACAAATGCATCCCGATTAATGAGCATTAAACGGTTTTTAATTATGCGATTGAGTGACTGTCACCATTAAACTGTTACTAATGAAGAGAGGGCGACAGAGGGGGTAGGTGGGGCAGTCATGGAGAAGGTTGGAGAGAAAGGCAGGACGTAGCATAAAAATGATTAGGTGGGTGGGTTTGTTTGTTTTGAGGCAGCAAGAATGAGCAGCATGCAGGAAAAAATGTTTGTAATGCTGGGGTGGAGAACAAACTATTACTAAAAGAGTTTGAAAGGCACATAATCGTCAGATTGACAGGATCAGAGAGCGCATCGTTTGGTGTGTTGTGGAGAATGAAAGTTAGTGGTGAGCGGAACCGAGAGAGAGGGAGAGAGAGAGAGACGGAGGGAAAGAAGTGGGGGGTGAGAGGGTAAACATTTCTCTTTTTTGGGTGGATGTTAGCAGTTGCTGTGTTGCATCAGCAGGGAAATTAATCAACCGTTTTAGATTATTTATATAATTCGAAAAAGGACAAATTGTGCTGAGAGAGCTTAAACGGATTCGGGAGTCACACTGAGCTAATATGGTCACAGCTGGTCTGCCAGTTCCTCTCATAACACATCAGTCTCAAAGGGACGCGAGAACACAAAGGGCCCGCATTAAGACGCTTAAAATTCACAACAAGGTACGAGCCTTGGTCATTTATCAAATAGCAAGCACAACAAGACCAAAAGTCCAAAAAGAGATTTGGGAAATATCATAACCCACAGACAGTATAATTGTAACAGTGATCGATGGCCGACAGGGCTATATATTTGCAAACGTGATTGACCAATTGATCAATTGGCTGAAATTTCCCTTAAGACAAAAATAATGATATCCACTCAGGAATGGAGGCTGTTAAAATTAAAACAAAAGAAAAACAAAATAATATTTAGTATTGTAAATTAGTATTGAGTATTGGATTTACAGTAAGCCTAATTTATACTTTATCACATTAAGGTGTTTTCAGCAAGCGACAAGTATGTAGTATTAAGTATTCTAGGCTTCTTGTTCAGTGTTTACTGTATGGAACAGGTTATTTTAAATGCAGACAGACAGACTTCATTTCTAAACACTAAATCTACACTAAATGGACCGAATGCTGTCTGTGTCAGTCTGTACACTTCCTTCCTGCACAGAGCAAGACAGCTGCTCGCTTAGAGCGCCTCCTCACAGCGCTACGACGCACGGACAGCCTCAAGGAACCTAGCACTGGACAGCCCAATCTTTCAGCCTCAATGTGCCCTGCATTACACACACCAACCATTATAACAACCATCTTAATTAAATTAATTTGCGTCAAAAACAACTCATCTCCCCGCAAATCACGTGTGACTTTTTCACACAGCCCCCTGGCAGGCATCAGACCTATGCATCAGACCCACACGGGGAAAACAACTTGGACGCATACTACAGCTATTCGACACCTTCGTAATGTTAGCACGTCAGTCGCCATAACTTACCAAAGCCTGGACACTTACAAGAGGTTACAGCCCTGCACGCACCCAGCATGATACAATGAACAGCACGATCACAACGGAATGATTATCTGTCGGGGTGGCCAAATGGAGAGGTTTTCTTAACCGGCTACCGTTAGTACAGGGTTTAAGCCCGCCCGGGCTGGGAATTAGCGACAGTTACTTTTCTATCTGTTGGATAAAATACATACAGACAGATGCCAACGCTGGCTCAATAGCTCAGGAACGAAACATTCCTAAATCACAAAAAACATCTCATTCTTAACCTGATTAAATAAAGAACAAACTACAACTTGATTTGCCCAAAAAGCCAACCTCTGAGTTTAATAGCTTATATGGATCTCTATGGGCAGCAGACGGTTAGCTTTAGGGATTTCACAGGGGGGGCAACTTCAGATTTTTTTTTTAATAAGATCTAATCTCTAGGTTTTTAAACATCTCTTGAAAATAGAGCAGAATTCCAGTTCTTGGTGGTTCTATATTGCTGCATGTGAAAGTGTTAGAAGACTGATCAGGAATCGAATACTGAAGAAGTTACAGGAGCGCTGCTGGTATCCCTAAAAACACGGGTGGTCATGATGGAAGGGAATCATATTCAAGATAGAGGACAAATGATGACCTAAAAGGGATAAAAAAAATCCAGATCCAGGCCAATGCCTGGATCAACCTTCTTCAGGGTGTGACCGTGGAGCTGCCTAACTGATGATGGACAGAAAGAAACTAGAAAAAGTGCCCTTCTGGGCACAGGTCTCCACCAGGAGGATAGGAGTGTGTGTGTGATGTTTGGCAAAATGTTTAGGAGCAATATAAACGTGTGTGTGTGTGTGTGTGTGTGTGTGTGTGTGTGTGTGTGTGTGTGTGTGTGTGTGTGTGTGTGTGTGTGTGTGTGTGTGTGTGTGTGTGTGTGTGTGTGTGTGTGTGTGTGTGTGTGTGTGTGTGTGTGTGTGTGTGCGCGCGCGCGACGCGGCCTGTTGTAGCGCCACCATGAGGCTGATTAGAAAACTGTCAAGTGGCATTTCTTCCAAAGCCTAGTGGGAATATACATGCAGTTTCACCACAATTGGACGCTGAGTAGTTGTGGCGATTTGTACAAAGCGGGCTACTCCTGAAACGTTTAGAAGCCAATTGTAGCCAATGAGGGTGGATTATGAGAAATCAAACAAACCCGTCTTGATCACATGACTATGGAGAGCATGTGTACCGATTTGCGTGAAATTTGGATAAAATCTGAAGGAGTAATATTAGAAAATGTGTTTTACATATGTCGGCCTCCTGGTGGCGCTATAAAGAGCAGATGTGAAAAATTTCAGGCAAAGGTTTTTCCTTGGCCTCTAGGGAGTTGGCATACAAAGTTATCCACAGATCCGTGCAGTTAGAGGTAAAAACACTTTTCGGCCAGTTATAGCGCCACCATGAGGCTGAGTTGAAAATGTTCATGTGGCATTTCTTCCTCGGCTTAGTGGGAATGAGCGTGCACAATTTCACGGAAATCACATGATGTGTTCATGATTTGCAGCATTTTGTTTGAAACTGAGCACTCCTGCGAACTTTGGAAGCCAATCTTAGCCAATCAGGATGGAGTCTGAGAAATCTGAAAGACCCGTTTTGTTGAATGGCTCTAGAGAGACTGTGTACCAATTTGCGTGATGTTTGGACAAAATCTGTAGGTGTACTGTCCAAAAACTTGTTTTGCACAAAGCGGCCTCCTGGTGGCGCTATAACAGGCCGTTCTGGAAATTTTGGGGCAGAGGTTCATCGTTGGCATCCAGAGAGTGTGTGTGCCAAATTTGGCATCGACCGGGTTAACGGTGCCGGAGATTAGCTGTCCGTGTGTGTACCAGAGATTAGAAGACACACACACGGACACACAGACACACGGACGGACGGACGAGTGCAAAACATACTCTCTCCCCATGCCTTCGGCCTGGTGGAGACAATGACAGCAAACCATAGCTTTGAAGTTTCTACATTTATTTTCAATACATACTGTAGGGTTTGCATTTTCTGCAGTAGCATTCCACAAACTGCACTCCAGGGAGTCATTATAATTTCCCCCAAAAATAGTTTAAGAAGTTTTTTAAAACTCAGCCCCAACCTCAATCCCAAAATGAATGCAATATTTCACGTTGTAACATCCTGCACAGTTTTTCAGTAATCTCACGTCTGAAAGTTCAGGAACAGTAAGCCAAATTACAGCAGTTCCCTGAGAACTTTAATAATATATCATATTTATTAGTTGTAATAGTCCTGACATTAAATGTTATATATTTGAATTGGTGTATTTTTGTCTAAAACACATGTGATCACTGATTCCAAATTAGACTTTTCAGTGAGCTTGGTCGAAATGAAAGGGAGGAGTGTGTGTCCACATTTTGTTGGTAAATCCTTCACCTCGAGGACCTCCCTAGGGAGACGCCCGAGAGGCATCCTAACCAGATGCCCGAACCACCAGCTTAAGCTGTCTCCTTTCCAGGCGAAGAAGCAGCAATTCTACTCCGAGTCTCTCTCACGTGACTGAACTTCTCACCCTATCTCTAAGGGAGATGCCAGCCACCTGTCGAAGAAAACTCATTTCGTCCGCTTGTATTCGCGACCTTATTCTTTTGGCCATGACCCACACTAGTCTATTAGTCTATAGAATGCACTGGGTGAATACGTTGACAGACATGCTTTTATTCGTAATGCTAGAAAAGTTTGGATGAACTTGTGCAACCCCAGTCCACAGTTTCCACATCTGCTGTGCTCAGCAGGCAATCAAGCAGAGGGGATGCAAGGGCTGGTGAAACATTCTTGGTTCAGGGTCGAGTATATCTCAGACCCTTGGTTCCATTGCATTTCTTTTTCAAAATTGATATTATTTTTATTTTATTTTTATTTCGCCCATGGCAAAAATAAGTGTGTTGCAACATCATCTACATGATTTCTAATTATGTAAGACCGCATAATCCCCTGCCTGCCCTTCTCTCTTTGAATTGAACACCCACCACAGTTAAAGGCACTTGCGCACACACACACACACACACACACACACACACCGACGCAGTGCTCTACAGCCAGGCACCAGTCTAGTGTAAACAAAATAGATGAAAACGAGCCAAGTGCTCCTAGAAGCGGCAGGAGCGCAGATGGCAGGGTAGCCTACCTACAAAAGAATATGATGTATGTTAATCACATGGCTCCAGAGATAATGTCTACCAATTTGCACTAATAGATACTTGCATGCCTTATTGTCCCTACTGAATTCTCTCTACCTTATATTATTATCAGACAGAGTTGGGCAAGACAGCTTTTTCTGTCAATGGCCCAACCTCGTGGAATGAACATCAAAACTGAGCTCCCTGCCATCCTTCGGTCAATTAAAATGAATGTTCCAGAACATTTTTCACCGTGATTGCTCCTGCTTCAATTGATTTATTTTACTGGTTGTTCTGCATTTAGGTTCCTTTGTAATTGTATCCTGATTGTTGTGTTGATGTATTATTTTGACTGTATTTGTGAACTGTAACCTTGGCTACATTGAAAATGAGGGCTTGCCCTCAACTGTATTTCCGAGAATAAATAAAGGTGATGATTATACTGGTTGTGGCGTTGACATTTTTCCTCTTTTTGTGTCTTTGGCCAGGTGTGGCCTCTGGTCTAATTACATTTACAGGGCTAGCATCCACAGAGAAGGCCAGCAGTCGGCATGTAAAGCAGGACTGCCACTCTGGCGCCTGAAGAGTTTTGACAATTGACAACCAGAAAGAGAACAAAGTGCTACATGTACAGTACATTTACATCTTCACCAAAAACATTGAAAATAGTTTTATTTCAAAGATGATCGATTATAACTTACCGTAGCACAGTCATTTTATCTACAGTGCAGTATGTTCAGAGAAGTAGCCTAAAGCTTTGTTCTTGCCTTTAGGTGCTTGATAATAATATCTTCTGATCATCTGTACTGTAGGCCTATATGCTTTAGAAAGAAAAACAATAAGTCAAAAGTGAAATCGGTTTTCTTTGAGGAAGTGGAACAGAGGAGAGCAGAATACACTTAGCCTAATTGTTGCAACTGAACAGATGCCTGTAGGATACTCTATCCATACGTTTGGAATATAAATCTTTATTCCTTTGCTGTGGTTTGCGTTACGTTACTGAGTTTTGAGTCAACGCACACACGTGCGCGCAACAAGGTTATAATAGTTAACTAAAACTAAGAAAATTAGAAAAAAAATGTCAAAACTTACCTAAACTATAATGAAAAATCAAAAACTATTAGAAACCTTGGCGCACGCACGCACACGCACGCACGCAGGCAAGCAAGCACGCACACACACACACACACACACACACACACACACACACACACGATAAGGGTACACAGTTTTTGTTTTTGTTCCAAAAATGTTTTTCCTGACTAATCGGCTCAGTAAGACAGCATTGATTTACTGTATAATGACATTGGTTCAAACTACTTTTTTTTTTAGCTTAGCTGAATACCTCTCTGAGTGTGTTGGTTTAATTTAATGTAGAGTAACTGGCAGCTTAATAGACTTTCCAAATACCTTGCCCAACACTGGTAGAGACAAGCATTGTACAACTGGTAATCACATGCCACTTTACTCTTTCACGGTCTTAATGTCTGTGCACATTAAACTCAGTCTCAGCTGTCTTTTCCTCTTTTCTCATTGGCAGGTGAAGTATTAGGGGTTGTGAAAAAGTTTAAATACCTGGCTCACATAATCAGGGATATCTGTGTTGATGATGATGATGATGATGAAATATATTGCACAATCTTATAGCAATGATAAAAACATCAGGTGGCATATACAGTAGGCTAATGATGCTTTCCCAATATTCCTGAAATCCCCTAGATGGACTACTGCAAGTGAAATGTTTGTGAACAAACAGTAACCTTTCATGTTGTATTGAGGAATTTTATGTTTAGATTTATGTGCAGACTGATGGAGTCAAAGAATGTATTAATTATGGCCTGCCCTTAACCCATTTAGGACGGGAACCCCTATTGGTGTTTGATCTATTCTGGACAGGAACCCCTCCTGGATACACTGACTGGAGGCTGTTTTTAATTGATCTGGGCTTTATGGTGTGAAAACAGGCTGTAAAACAAACGCTGCAAACACAAACATTAAACGCCATTAACAATAAAGAGACAATATGATATATATAATAAATGACATATTATGACGTAACGTTTCCCTTCATTACTTGCGCAAGCAGAGCGCGCAAGTAATAGTTTTCGTTTTCGTATGTCGCCGTTTGATGTGTATGCGCTGTGCCAGCGCATAACGTAATGACTACTTGTGCTTGATATGGCAGTGGTGTCAGATTACATACATCTATACATAGGGGCCTTACCTTTATCGTCATTACGTCACCATCGAAAACCAATTACACCCTGGCATTGGGTCCTTTAATAACACGTCTTTATTACGTCATCATTGAGAGCTAGTTGTACCAGTTATACCCTGACGTCATACTACGATACATACGCATCAAACGGGGCATACGCAAAGTAACCACAGTATACGGCTAATCAACTACAAATTACATATACATATACATAGAGGCATTTGCTTTAATCCACCCGACACTGACAGGTTTTGAAACAGTATGTTATGTGTAAAAAGATCATAGCATGCATGAAGAGTTTAGCTGCATCTATGTTAGATATGGTCTTATGTGTCTGAAATTAGATACATTGAATTTGATTTTATTGGCTACATTTTTAACATGTTTTTTAAATGTTTGAGTCTAGTGTAATTCCAAGATATTTAAATTCTGATACTACCTGAATACTACTACCCTCGATAAGAATGTCAATGTCAGGTTCTGCAGAGTTACGTGAACATGAGTTGTGTTCAGCAAACATGAGTTCCTAAACCAATCAGATACGTGGACCATGGCTGCAGTTAATTTGTCTGCTGCTAGTTGTTTGTTTTTAGCGGGTATATAAAGTGTGTTGTCAGCATACATTTGTATGGAGACAGTTGGACAGACGGAAGGCAGATCATTTATATATATAAACTAAACAAAATAGCGCCCAGTATTGATCCCTGAGGAACTCCAATGTTACAGTTAAGATTATGTTGACTGAGTATTACCAATACGAACACTTTGGTTCCTGTTTGTTAAGTATGAATGCATCCATTTGACTGCTTCTGTAGAAAAGCTAAAGGAGAGCTTTGACAGGAGTACCTGATGGTGTACACTAGTGTCAAATGCCTTTTTGAGATCCAGAAATACTGCGCCCACTATGCCACCTGCAACTAACTTTGACTTTTCACTTTCCAGAAAGTAACAGTTAGCTGTTTCTGTTGAATGATTAGAGCGAAAACTGAATTGCAGTGGGTGCAAAAGATTGTGGTCTGAGTTCAAATAAGCAGTCAGTTGTTGGACAACCCATTTTTCTCCCACTTTGGACACAACAGGTAGAATACATGCATGTCTCCCTCACCCATGAGTACAGGCACACCTCCTGAGATCCCAAACCAAGGCATTTCTACTGAACTCGTTATCCCACAAACATGCGCAACCATGCTCCGAGACACCCCTTCACTACCTAACCTCTAACATTGTCACCAGAGCCATGTTTCACCTGTGCTCCTCCAACACAATTAGCTGAAGTGTGTTGGTTCTCGACTCAATTCAGTAATTCTGAGTCCAGAGGACTGGAGTCCTATAGTACGACGTGTGACTGTTGTGAGAGGATAACCACTGTAGTGTACAGATAACATATGAACAGCTCACATTTAGTAAAAAAAATGCAAATGAGCTTTGACCATAAATTGTTTAAAGAACAACTGGTGAAAAATATTCTATGCTCTTTCATTGCGATGAAAGCCTTTCAGCCTGAAAACGGATGCAGAATGAATCGGCTCGTGGCTCGTGCACACGAATGTCCATGCACACAAACTGTCCTCCCAACAAGTAAGTCTACAAACGTGCACACAGGCGCACACACGCGCGTGTATGCGCACACACGCACAGACACACGCATGCATGCACGCATTCACTCACGCACGCACGCACGCGCACACACACACACACACACACACACACACACACACACACACACACACACACACACACACACACACACACACACACACACACACACACACACACACAGGATGTCAAATCTTTGTTTCAACTTAAGTTGGAACAGATTCCAAAAAGCCAAATACCAGGTATCCATAAAAATGACCAAAGTTTGGTTCTGCTTAGTTCCTTATCATATCCATCTGTTTAGATATGAGGTATACAGTGTAGCATACATAGCTAACATAACAGTGTGTAGTACTTTAATCACAAATGTGACACATTTTCTCTTTGGTCAACTCTCCATTGTATTGGCAATAAGACCAGGAGTGTCACAGCTCACTGGCTCGACTGGAGGTGCTAGCCAGGTGGTAACTTTGCTAGCACTCTTGGAGAAATCACAGCAAGACATCATACTGTACACTCTTGGAGAGCATACTCATTCTAACAACCATCCATGGTGTTGAAAGGTGGAAAACACTTAAGGACCAGCATGTACGTACACACGCACAGACATGTATGTATGAAGTTCATCCTATGAATGTGTGGTTTATTTAAAGGTCACGGTTTGCTGGTTTGAAAATATGGTAATCGTATTGAGTAGGTTTCCTATAAATAAGATGTACAACTAGCAGCTCAAAACTACTGCTTTCCACTGTGTTGTCATAGAATATAAGTGTGATGATGCACCGATGTATCGGCCACATATCGGTATGGGACGATATTTGCCAATATTGGTAACGGCAAATAAAAAGGACATTAATCGATGGCAGTAGCCGATATTTATCTGTTGTTGATGAGCATACATTTTGTGTTGGCTATCTTGGTGTGTTATCTGCAGCCTGCCAAGATTCTGAACATGTTGATGTATTTCTTGTATTGGAGATTGTGTTTCCCTGGCACAAAAGTTGGAAATAAAAACAACAAAAACTAAAACATCTCTCTGTATCGGCTATTGGCTAAATTGTTATTTTAAATATCGTTATCGGCCAAGAATTTCCATATCTGTAACTGTATAGGCTAAATTTCAGTTCTTAAATTTGACAATTATTCGTCATAGACAATTGTGATGTTTGGATAATTTCAACAGCATTGCCTCTATCTCAGGTAGGCTACTACTACAGTAAATATATTTGGCTTGTAAACAACTATATACTGATACAGGGAATTGGAAAGAACTGGAATCGATAAGCAGAATCGGAATCAATACAATCCTGATGATAACCATCCATTTTAGACGTATGCATTCACAATTCATTTACAATTAGCAGACGCACTTATCCAAAGAGAGAGTAAAGGTCCCCATACACCGAGCGCGTTTTTTCGGATTTTTAGCGGCGTTTCTCCATCGGTTTTCCGAAAAACGCGTCCAGTGTGCAACCACCTTAAATGTGGCTCACGAACGTAACTCGCACAATCACTCAGTCACCCGCCAACTTGCCCAGTCGCCAACCCCACACACCACTCATTCATCTGCAGTGGAATGGAGGGGGTAAGAATTAAATGACAGCACCCCACGTACCCATCAGTTTAACTCAACAAGAAGTCGGGGCAGAAAATCATTGCAAGGAGTCCCACGGTCCCTCCAGAAGGAGGCTGCCAGGCTCTCAGTGATCTGCTATCATGTAGCTTGTCTCTTTAATGTCAGCGCTAATAGCACCTAGACACTGGACTGGGACATGACTGGCTACTGCAGGCCATGGGTGGCACACTACCAATCAATAATTTACACACCAGCAGCCAGCTCTGACTGTGTGTGTGTGTGTGTGTGTGTGTGTGTGTGTGTGTGTGTGTGTGTGTGTGTGTGTGTGTGTGTGTGTGTGTGTGTGTGTGTGTGTGTGTGTGTGTGTGTGTGTGTGTGTGTGTGTGTGTGTGTGTGTGTGTGTGTGTGTGTGTGTGTGTGTGTGTGTGTGTGTGTGTGTGTGTGTGTGTGTGTGTGTGTGTGTGTGTGTGTGTGTGTGCAAAGTTACTGTGTGCACTGACGTGTGGCGCTCTGCACCTGCTGTGGAGATAGGGCTTTGGCCAATCACAACAAAGATTGGGGGGAAGTTTGAGTGACACAACACTGCCGTGTCTGGCTGAGATATGATTCATTCTGTTATCGCTTGCTCTCTCTCTCTCCCACATCACACTGCTTGCTCTGCCTCTCTGTCACAATGGCTTAACAGCATGAGAAAGCTTTAATAATACCCTCTTCTCATCTCTCCCCTCCTCCATTCTCCTCTCCTCTCCTCTCCCCACCTCCATTCTTCTGTACTTCTCTCTCCTCTCCTTTATTTCTCTCTCCTCTCCTCCACTCCTCTCCTCCATTCTTCAATACTTCTAGTGTTCTCATCTCTCTTCGTCACAGTTCATCCAATATAATAAAATACACAGTCCACCGCTATCCAGCAATGAGGATCAACCAATATAATCGCGGCACAATCAGCAAACCCCTTAGCGCACACTCATGTGCACATACTATACACAACAAAGGACATTTTAATTAGCCACTGAACATATCATGATGCTCACTATGCTGTCTTTCTGTAATGTATTAAAATTAATGAATACCTTCCTCTGAGTTCAAATACAGTTGATGAGAATGTCTTGGGAATGCTGGATTAGAGAGAGAGAGGGAAAGCGAGAGAGAGTGTGCGTGCATGTGTGCGTGCACGTGGCCGTGTGTGTGTGTGCGTGTGCATGTGCGTGTGTGTGTGTGTGTACACCAGGCAGTGTTCCTGCCCTGAGGCAGGAGTGTGGGTGTACTCTAATGCCTCGGTGTCATTTCTACCTCCAAACCAAAACATTGTCGATGATTGCCGCTTGTTTACATGCTTCCAGAAGGATGGAACTACGTAATTTGATCACTCCATATTCCTTTCCTCTCTGTCTCTCTGGAGATTGAGCTGCACATTCTCATTCTCAATGGCGCTGCAGCAACAAGTTGTTTCTGTCAGTAATTATGAATATCATGTTCCACTCAAGTGGTCTTGAGGCAGGGAATAATGCCGTTCTCACCAAATCATCTGTTCTCTCAAATCACTTAACTAGCATCTTCATTAGGAGCTCCACACCCTCCAGGATGAGAACCGCTCTGCACTTGATTCATGCCAACCTGACTCACCAGGATTTATGGGTTTAATTTCAGTTTTGCTATTTCTGACAGTTGATTGATATGCCTGTGTATTCAGAGGGATTCATAATGGCTATAAGTTGCTGTTTATACGTACTTTTTATAGCCTACCACAGTTTGAGTATCAGCTTTCATTCACCTGTTCGGACCTCAGGAGCTCAGTGCTGCTAAATGTGCCTGTCAGAGATGGGCATACATGTCCTTTCTCTGCATTTTCTTTTTTTTTTTAAGATATTTTTTTTGCGGCTTACGCCTTTTATTGGTTTTTGAAGGGACAGACAGTAGGCTGACAGGAAACGGGAGAGAGATGGGGGAAGACATGCAGTAAAGGCCGTGTCGGTCTCGGGAGTCGAACCCGCGGCACACTGCGACTGGATTACCAGTCGGGTGCCCAGACGGTTACGCCACCGCCTGGGCTTCTCTGCATTTTCTATCTCTGTTTTTTAGGTGTCTATGTGCTTGCAATTCTTGGCAATATGTGTGCGGCTGAGTGTGCGCGCATCGATCTCAGCATGTGTGCATTCTGTGATTGAAATAGAAATACCACCAGAAAAGAATGACAGGCGAGTTCAGAAGAGAGTGGGAGGAAGGGTGGTGACAGGCCACAGAAAGGATATTAAGGCTCCATCCCTTCAGGGTGGCTCCTCTTTGTGTGATAAAATAAATATAAAATAGCATAATATTAAATCCTCATCGCTCAGAGCTGTCTTCTCTCTTTGATATTTTCTACAGCATCATGCTGACAGATAATGATCACATTATGTGGTGGAGTGTCGCACATTTTCTCACGTTCTCATCATTTCAGCACCATCTTACATTTGTGCATTCTTTCAAGTTTTTTCCCCCCCTCTCTTTCTCTTTTTCATTCTTAATTATACGCCCCATGCCCTTTATTTCAGTTTCTCCGAGTCTCCTTGTCTTTCTCTGACTGACAGAGAGGACAGCATGCTGACAGGAGAGCAGAAAGGGGCCCTGAACAATCCCACGATCCCTCAGTGACTGCATGGGGGAGCCAATGATGTTGTCTGCTTAACCCATTTTGGGCGGGAACCCCTTTTGGTGTTAGCATTATGTTATGCTTTAGCTATTGAAAAATAGCAGATCTACCAGCTCATAGCGCGGCACCGAGTGGCGCGCTACGAGCTTGTAGGTCTGCTATTTTTTAAAAATCAAACAATGAGGATGTAGAAGACATTTTTAGAATCTGATCTCAGGTCAAAATGGGTTAAGAGAGAGAAGTGACAAATTACAAGAGCTGTCAGATGCCACCATGACATGGTTCCTCGTAGGCAGCCCGCCACATGCACACACGCATGTTCACATGCACACACACATGTTCATATGCACACACAAAATGTTCGAGGCACTGACTGCTGGAAACGCTAACATCAGAGGACACAAAGTATAAATATGTTAGTAGCTAGCTGTCTGGCAACATAATAAAGAATCTCAAACATGATACAAAATTGATTAGCTTTCCCTGAGTGCTGTATACGTGAGTTGATTTTGTTGTTAAAAGTTTGTGTGTGTGTGTGTGTGTTTTTCTTCTGTTATTATTATTATTTTTTAATGCATTCTAATGTCATTCTATTCTATTTGTGTTGCGAATGCCTTTGCTTGAAATAAAACTGCATTGCCCTGTCTATAGTTGACCTACAGTATAGGGTAGATATTGCATGACCCCCCCCCCCACACACACACGCACGGACGCACGCACGGACGCACGCACGCACGCACGCACGCACGCACGCATGCACGCACGCACGCACGCACGCACGCACGCACGCACACACGCACACGTTAGCTATTTCCCTTTTGCTCAGCTGTCTGCATTGAAAGCGACTGTGGCTCAGGAGGTAGAGCAGGTCGTCCAATGATCCATGGGTCGGCGGTTCGAATCCCGGCTCCTCCTGTCTACATGTCGAAGTGTCCTTGGGCAAGACACTGAACCCCAAATTGCTCCCGATGTGCTGGTTGGTACCTTGCATGGCTTCCGCCGCAATCGGTGTATGAATGGGTGAATGTAATGCACAATCTATGTAAAGCGCCTTGGATAAAGGCGCTATATAAATGCACCATTTACCATTTACCATTTAAAGCTAGAGGGAACGTATGCATCCATTTCACATTTTGAGAGTTAACACTGTGTGTGTAGGAACAGCCATACATTCTGGTTGTATCAGACAGCTTCCAGGTGTGGTTGGGTGCAGCTATAGAAATGTGTGTTGAAAAAGGCTATGCACACTCAGCGAACTTTCCCTGAATGAATATAAGTGGACACAAACACAAACACCTACACACGCGCAAACAGCACAAATACATCTGTGCTTCCATTCCAGTCTTGAATAATTTTACATTTTGGACTACATGAAAAATAATGAGCAATAGGTTAAACATAATTAAACTATTGATCTGATGGCTTTAATTGGCAAAACATGGTAAATACTGTATTGATTTGTGTGTTTCTGTGAGGTTGATCTGGAGTTATAGATAACATAGTGTTCTACAAAGGCCCTGGTAAATATTGTACTGTACAAAAGGAGAAGAACACAGTTTGCCGGCCACTGCTACAGAGCTGATCATGAGGTTATATCTTCCATTCTTCTCTGGAAGCCTGCCTCAAAGCAGACCAGAGGTAGAAAGCTGTTCCCTGTTGTTCCCTGTTAATTTCTGATTGGTTAAAACATGTTTTATATCTGATAATTCTTCTAACATTAACACACGTTTTATTTTCTCAGATGGTATATTGCTATTTTACAGTACTACTGTATTTGTACATTTTGGATTACACACGCTCACTGTACGTGCGTACTGCATACGTGCACGCATGCATGCGTGCACGCATGCATGCGTGCACGCGTGTGTGTATGTGTGTGGGGCTGATAGGTGGTTGATCTGAGTGGATGTGACAAGTCTAAGTGTGTGTGTATCCTCGATCGCTCCTACTGTATGTAGTCCTTTAATCTATTCAGGCACGCATATCTCTCACTCCACCCACACACACACACACACACACACACACACACACACACACACACACACACACACACACACACACACACACACTCATTCACAGAAACACACACCAGGTTTCTTTCATGTGAACTCACACACGCGTGTATGTCAACACACGCATGCACGCGCACACGCATGCACGCACGCACGCACGCACGCACACAGACTTGCCGTTGACCACTCCTCTAGGAATTAAGCCTGAGTTTGCCTTATAGTTGCGAGCCGTGTCATGCACCGGAAATAGACGATCTACAAGCTCACAATGCATCACGCCGCGACATGTTCTGCAGAGATTGTAGATCTGACAGCTTGTATATCTGCTGTTTTCAGTGTGCGGCACCCGCTTGCAACTTTGGCTCAATCATAATTCCCTTTTTCCTGCCACTCCCTCTGTGACACACTTAACGGCAGATCACGCAATCCTACTCTCACACACACACACACACACACACACACACACACACACACACACACACACACACACACACACACACACATACACACACACACACACACCATCTCGTGCTCTCAAGCCCAACTCTGCGCCTTTTGTCAGGGGAGCACCACTTAGGCACATTCTCACACACACACACACACACACACACACACACACACACACACACACACACACACACACACACACTCATGTCTTAATCATTTTCTACCTCACATACAAGGCTCAACCACTTAAGCTGGGTCTCTCTTACTGTCTCGTGCCCGCAGCCTCTCTCTGGTGCTCCAGGGCCATCTCTGTGCTCTGATGTGTCTTGTCTGGTCTCGTGTGTGCGTGACTGCGGCTGGGCTTGGCAAGGGCGAATTAGCACAGCGACCCAGTTTGGTGCCAGGGAGACAAGACATCAGTAGTGCATACATTGAACAGCTCTCTCCGTCTCTGTCTCGGTCTCTGTCTTCCTGCTGCAACTCCTCTTTTTTGTTTAGACATGCTAAGCTGTTCCTTCATGTGCACAATTTTGCATTGCTGCGTGGATGCTAAATGCTTGCAACTAATTATAGGTGTGTGCGTGTGTGTGTGTGTGTGTGTGCGTGTGTGTGTGTGCGTGCATCTCTCTGAACCGGTCACATCCAGACACATCTCACACAGTATACACACTCACTTACTCCAGTAAACACATTTGACAAGATGTTCACACTGTGCCTAACCAAGAGAGCTTTCCTCCTCCGGCCACAAATTGGTAATACATGACTGAAACCGGTGGATGTGTACGGTATGCTGTAGAGGTGGTTGTGGTGTTGGAAGGGGGGTTGTGGAGTCTGCGGGGAGCCGCGAGAAAGCCGGTGTTGCGTGTCTCGTTCGCCTCGTTTAGCTGACAAAATGCTTTTAGCGTTTAATTATCCAATGGTCTGTGATTAATAGGCTTTAATTACTGTAACCCATGGCAACTTTAAATATGCACAGGTCTCTAAATGAGGGCAGCCCATCAAAAAATATAAACAAAAGGCACATTTTAAGAGATTGGATTTATGTGTGTGTGTGTGTGTGTGTGTGTGTGTGTGTGTGTGGGGAGGGGGGGGGGGCATTGGAGTTTTTGTGCATCTCAAAATTAATTAATTTAGGCATTCCTCGATCATCAGGCATAAATAATGGAAGTCACATTTTATAAAAAACAAGTGAATTTGTACTATGATTTTAATAATAACAGTCACACCCCAGAACTTTTAAGTGACTTTTCACCATGAACTTATTACCATGAACTTTATCCAAACATGACATTGATTACCATCCAATGAAGACAACAAACTGGCCTTTTCATCAACCAGAAAAAAACTACCCTCAAGAAAATACCCAAATTATTTTTGGGGGTCTCCAGATAATTTTAAAAAAAGAAGAAAAATAAAAAGATTTTTCTTTTTACAGACATGGCCAAAGCATTTCCGAGGGTCCCCGGCCAAAAACGTTGAGAACCCCTGAACTAGAACACCCAAGTATAGCCAAGGCACAAATTGACTAGAATGAGGCTACAGTATAGTGACGGGCAGGCACACTGAAAGTCTCCAAGGCATTCCATCACACTTGACTCACCCACACAGGAGTCTCTGTGCACCTCGAATCCAGCAGAGCAGACACACCTTCCGATGGGCACCAGCCACTCGCCCTCGGCGCTGCAGTACATCTTCGGCGTGTCCCTCTCTTCGGCGTGGTCCACGCACTGACCCCTGACCTCCACCAGGGACGAGGAGTCGGCGCCCGTCACCACGTCCGTGAACACTGCCAGGTTGCGACCCACGCCCACACATCGCTTGTAGTACACCCTCACCGAGGTGAGGGCGATGCACGCCCCGATGTCCTGGAAGGCCAGGTAGAAGCCACGGCGGCTCAGAGGACCAACGCCACGCACCTGTGGGGCAGTGGTGGAACAAGTACTCAAATATATACACTATATAGCAGGGCTAAGTGGTTCATGTATGTTTTTTAATCATCAAAATCTACAAAATTACTCAAATAATTATTGTATAGGAGTAAAAGCAAAATGTTTGCCTGAGATGTAGTGGAGTAGAAGTAAAAGTATTGGAAATTGGGAATACTCAAGTAAAGTACAAATATCCCACTTCTTATATCTATTGTGCTTTAATGCCACATAACTTGAAAGCCTGCACAGAGCACAATAATTTTAAAATAAATGTAGAACAGATAATGCTTGTGTGTCAAGGCATGTTCAACTGTTCATCATTCATATCATACCTCGTCTAACAAATCAGCAATACACAGCGCAAACGAATAGGAAAATCCCTCATTAGGAAAATGTAAATTAATTTAAATGAAATGTATCTTTAGAAAACTGGCACATACTGTATAGTTTAGTAGTTCTACATATCTCCAAATACATCAGGGGCCCTGATATAAAATGTCTTAACTTCCTTATTAAGTTATCTTTTCTGTCTCCAACAACAGCTTGGGCATATGGACTTCTTGAGATAGTGACAGATAATGGTAGAAACCTTGTTAAAATCGTCTTAATTAAGATTTTGGATGGGAAGCGCATCTGGTCATCTCTGTTTTTGAGTTAGTGTACAATAGTGATTTTGCAAGGCCACGTATTCGAAATGGCGGTGTGTCGGAAGGCCACTCTGTCCCCATTTCGCAAGACGCAAGTTCACGCAACTAGCTCACTTGCTCACTCCCTTGAACTCAAGTTTCCTGTGTTATTATTATTTTAGCATTGCAGCACAAACAACAAAGTAAGAAGTAACCATTTCAAATATTAACTTACTTAATCCATAATTAATCACACCTGTCACAAGAAAAGTGTGAAAATTATACTGTCGTTGTCAAAGTCTACAATAAAGAAACAGATTGAGCCAGCTGTATCACGCTCACCACATGCAACGATTTTGCATGCCATGCAAAAAAGTTCAATTTGATGTCCTAAGCTAAGAACAGAAAAGAAAGATAGCGAGCTAAGCTAAATTATCTCAGAAGAGCTGTTTCAATAAGATTCAAGAGAACATGTTAACTACTGTAATACAGCTAGCAGGCATGCACACCTAACTCTCAAGTTAGGTTATTATCATTAGGTATTGGGCCTGTGAGTACGAGTTGATGGAAGGTGTTAGAAACAGCTGTTCTACAGCTTGTCAGGGAACAGAGAGAGAGAGAGAGAGAGAGAGTGTAAACTTTATTGTCCCTGGGGGGAAATTTGTCTTGGGCACACTGCTGCAGTCCGTTGCTTTGCATTAAAAAGAACATCACAAAAAGTGAATGCCAGTCTCTAACCTTATGAAAAAACAACGTCACCCCATTAATTAATTGTTTAAGAATGTATTCTTGTCACAGGGCCTGACTGTAGTGTCAGCAGCAGAACATATTGAATGTTGTGTATGTACCTCAGTGTTTAGTTTGAGTCTGCGGACCCCCAGGTCTACACCAGTGAAACTCTCATCGGCAGCAATGGTGTCAATCTTTATGAACTGGTTTTCTCTGATGGACGCGCCCGCTGCTCTGTCAGACTCATAGTAGTAGAGGTTGAAGGTTTCCTACAGAAGATAGAACAGCATTATTTGACTGTGTGTGAGACATGTACAGTACACACACCTACAGTAATTACAGTAATTAACACTTTACTGTGTATTCTTTATATAATAGAGCAATTAAAGACCTAATCTATAATGTGTACTGTATTGTGTATACTACAAGTAAAACGACAACTGAGATTTTGACTAGTGCTACTCATCATCATCATCATCATCGTCATCGTCATTATTACACTTAATTCTAACACCAAATCATATGAACAAATTATCAAGTTTGATTACAACACTTTGCATTGGAAACATTTTGAATTAACATTAAACACATTCGAAACATAACTTGAAAGCCTGCACAGAGCACAATCATTTTAACATAAATGTAGAACAGATAATGCTTGTGTGTCATGTCATGTTCAACTGTTCATCATTCATATCATATACCTCGTCTAACAAATCAGCAATACACAGCGCAAACGAATACGAAAATGCCTCATTAGGAAAATGTAAAATAATTGAAATGCAATGTATCTTTAAAAAACGGACACACACTGTATAGTTTAGTTCTACATATAATCTCCAAATACATCAGGGGCTCTGATATAAAATTCCTTATTCACTTTTGTCTTTAGACCTTGCAATAAGACTGTCTCCACCACTTGCACTGCTTAATTGAAATGTCCGACCTTTATAGTCTACTGAATGTTCCAAACTCTGGTTTGTAACCGTTGCCCTGGGAAACAGCATAGAGAAACACTGGGTTAACAGTCAGTCTCTCTCTCTCTCTCTCTCTCTCTCTCTCTCTCTCTCTCTTATTTATATATATATATATATATATATATATATATATATATATATATATATATTAATTAATTGTGATTATAATATATATATATGTGATTATGTGATTATAATATATATATATATATATATATATATATATATATATATATATATTATAATCACAATTTGTCTCTCACGCAAGCTATCCTTCCCCAAACTCCCGTACTCTTTTATGTCTTCCTGCTCCCCTGCTGGTCCACCACATGTGCTGCCTATAATCTTACTCACAATCTGCACCTAGCCCCGTCTGTGTGGCGGACAGGACACATTACCTTGCAGGTGCCCAGTACACCAGGCATGCTGTTACAGTCCCTCAGGGTGAACTTGACCTCAATGTAGATCCGCCTGGCTCCATCGCGAGGCATCCACAGTGTTCTCAGCCAGTTGTTCTGACTTGGACTCATCACGTTGCATACCTGCTCAGATAATAATAGTAATAATAATAATAATAATAATTCACTGCGAAATGTGAGACTTAACCAAATTCTATTCTCAGTAAAACAGACTACTAAATAGACTGTCTACACCAAATTTATTTTGCCAAAAATAGCCGATTTACATGCTCACAATAATTAGATATGCTCTGCTATTTTTGGCTGATGTTTCCCCTATACAGTATGGACGGATGTTCAAGTGGTTAATTTAACTCGGAGTCTCTGCTAATGTAACCAAATGGTCCGTAATTATTTTGGTTATTGTACAATCTCTGAGTTACAGATGGATACATTAACACTAGCGATTATACTGTGTAGGTGGGTGACACAATACATCTAATAATCACAGAATCAATCAACAGAATAAAAAATAAATTATAGCAATCAAATAATCAGTTTAGTCATGCAGCATGTAAACTAATGTGTGCTATTGTCAACCTAATCAAAGTGTGAATGCTGTCTAAATGAATTGCACTGTAGCTTCATTAATTAAAAAAAATATGAACAGATAAATTGATTTTGACATTTTGAAGTACAAAGTAAAAAAAAAAACATTATACAATAGTAAAATAAAGTAAGGTAAAATGAGGAGAAAAGGAGGTGGAGTGAGAATGAAAAATCATTATGAACCATTTGTGTCATCGTCATTTTCATGCTGACGGTGGCGTGCATGTGGCTTTGTTACAGAAGTTGCAAAGCACACACATATCCAGCCATATGTAGGCCTGCACGCATAGACAGAACTGACTCTGTGACACAAATACAGCGGATTGGCCCAGAGAGCCAGCAGCAGAGATGGATGGCCACACACTGAGACTATTACACACCTGGTAGGTGTGGATGGGAGTGAAGTACTCGTCCATTTCATTAATGGCATCCCACTGCAGAGAGACAACAACGGAGGCAGGTGGAAAGACAGAGAGAGAAACAAGTTCAGATTAATATGCAGCTACAAACAACAGAATTAACTGAATTCCCAAATGATTCCCTATATGCAATACCCCGACTCCCTATTTTTCCATCTCAAGTGCAACGATTTGATGACTTTTTATCAAACAAGCGGCAGCCAATGCGACTCTGGCAGGTGTACGAAAGCTGTCGCTATAATTTAAAAACAATATTTCATGTTTCCAGGATATTGATCATTTCAGATCCTGCTCATATAAAGCATGAGAGTTGGGAGTGTTGTGTACCATAGTAGTGGCTATGGGTAATTACAGTCCAACTGATGACAATTTAAATGCAATGTAAATGTTATAGAAACTTCAAAAGGCACTTATTTGGTTCATTTTCTGGAAATGTCTACTGACCACAGCAGCCCGCATGCATTAAATACCACAATTAAGGCCTGCTATGCTAATATATTCCATTCCAGCAGGTCGGTGAGAGATGCTAAATGCAGGCAATCTTGTGTTCTACATTTCAGGACAGAGGAATTTGCTTAATGCAATTCCTTTGGGAAGCAGTCATCGTAATGAGATGAACCACTTGTATGTGATTAGATACATTGTTTACTGAACGCCTCTGCAAGATAGAATTATGCAGGGAACAATTAAGGGAAGTGTGTGTGTGTGTGTGTGTGTGTGTGTGTGTGTGTGTGTGTGTGTGTGTGTGTGTGTGTGTGTGTGTGTGTGTGTGTGTGTGTGTGTGTGTGTGTGTGTGTGTGTGTGTGTGTGTGTGTGTGTGTGTGTGTGTGTGTGTGTGTGTGTGATCATTTTTGAATAGAGGGGACATTATTATTAAAACAATAATTGTAATGTTTCACCTTTGGCATCCACCAAAAAAAACAGGGACACATGATCTGATGCAGGACAATGTCCCATGTTGCCAGACTCATTCATTCGCCCCTTAAATCCCAGTGGAAGTGGGGGGATATGTTGTGAAAACCTGTGGTTCGGCCTCATCATGTCGCTGCTCTTCATTCTCCTGCAGCTTCTGGTGATACAAGCCTGTCGTGTCACGGATGATGAAGGAATTACAGAATATAAAGCTGCTGTGATCTGATCTGATGTGATGTGAGCTATACTGCAGAGAACTCCAGACAGATAGACAGACTTAAAGGACCACTTCACCACTTTTCAACCTATCTTCATATAATTGGTCCTCACTAATGTTCATGATAAAATACCACAATTTTTTTCTACTCAGCCTGTGTCTCATAGGAGGGCTGTGGGCAGTTCAGAAACCCGTCCACCAGTGACATCATCATTAGGCAGATTTTTTTTTAAACAAGATGTTTTTGAAAACATATTTAGTATTTTATTATCGATTTTCGCATTGCAACTTTTCAGGAATAGAAAACCTGCAGTTTCTATTAGCTTGGATTCCCCATCGATGATGTCACTGGTGGACGGGTTTCTGAACTGCCCACAGCCCTCCCATGAGACACGGACTGAGCATAATAAAATTGTGGTATTTTCTCATGATCATTAGTGAGGACCAATTATACGTATTATAGGTTGAAAAGTGGTGAAGTGATCCTTTAAGATTTCATGCCATATGACATCCTGGGAGGTTTAAAGCCACAATCTTTACCATTTGTCCACCAGTAGGTATTGCAATGCTTTTCACTGTATGAATTGTGGATGACACCATGCACCATGTTATCAGTCTGATTACAGACAATGATCAGACGTATATGGCCTACAGAGAGAGTAAGTGAGAGCCCTGACATTGTGGTGTCAGGATTACAACTCTATCATAACATCAGCAAGACAAAGGAGATGATTGTTCATTCACATAAACACGACTGCAGTGGAGAGAGTGAGCAGATTCAAGTTCCTTGGGGTCAGCGACAAACTGGGCTGGTCATCATCACATCATGGTGCTGTTTCTCTCTACTGTATGTGTAAGTAGGCCTACTAGGTGTGTTTTTTGTGGAAAAAGCTGAGAGACCCTTTGCTTGTGCAGTTTGTAGCAAAGCGTGTAAATAAGCTATAGAGACCTTTTGGTTGTATCGTTTTGTGGCAAAAGCTTGTTATATCTAAGAACCACACAGAAGAAAACCCTTTACCTGTACTTTTTGTGGCAAAAGCACTCAAACTTTCTTTCTTTTTCCCGCCTTGATCTCCTCACCCCCCGTCCTCTTCCCTTTCTTAGTTTTTCTTGAAAAAAATGATATGATGTGAACTTGTTTTACCTGTAAAACTGTGACAATAAAGCTGATTCTGAGCTGATTCTGCCCACATATTACAGGATTAGTTTACAGGTTCCGTTCTGTTTTTCTGTTGTCATTTCTTGTTTACTGCTATTTGTCAGTATTATACTACACTTCACTTTACTGCCGCCAGTTCACTCATGCGACCACTCCAGCCACTTACTGCAGGCAAGCTTGAAGTACAAGAATGCTGTTGTAATTATGTTATCACCTTGAACCTTATTGAAACATCTTGTGAAAGCCAAATTTTATGTATAAAACAAATACATTTTTCTCTCCTCCAAATGTTTGGGGAAATCACAACAGGTATATTTATACAGTACTGCACTCCAGTCTTTTGCAATGTAGTAACAGCATGAGGGAAATAAATCTCATCATCGCTTTGTGACGGCCCTCCCCCTATGCCTGCTTGGGGTTGGCACGCTTCCCATCGGGGGAAGTGATTGGCAGAGTAGTGCAGGTCGGCCGCCAATTTGTTTCACCTGTGTAGTGTTGATTGGGAAGCAGTCTATTTAAAAGCCTCTGATTAACTTGACTTCTCTCCTCCTATGGGTAGCTGCAGTCCCAGGTTTTGGGGTGCCTGAATCCAATTTTATATGCATGTATTGACATGTTCCAATACCGTTGTTTCCTTCCCGATACTGATTCCGATACCTTAAAGATGGAGTGCCACCATTTTTTCCCCAGTTTTTCATGTGTCTATGAGGTGACAGTACTTCTTTAGACATCCTGGAGTCGTTTTTATGTGCAATGGTGTATTAACTTTGTATTTAGGGTTTCTTCCTGGAGGCTGAACCCTTGACAGTCAAACGGGCCAATGAAATAAAAGTAATATAGTGACATCACACTATCAGCCCCTCCCCCTTTATCATACAACTACAGCTGTGGGTGCGGCTTCAGTTCAGGTGGATCACCACCCATCACCACCCACCAGGCAAACCAGGCATACTTAATGAACTGGTGGGCGTGATTTTAACAAATACTGTACACTTTTTGGAAAAGGTTCTTCCTCCTTATATTATAATAATACCTGATGATCATGTTTTAGGGTGGAAAAAAATTGTGGTACTCCATCTTTAATGTGTGTATATCGGCCAGTACCAAGTCCAGGACTGATCCAGTGCATAAGTAAATATGGTGAAATATGCTTGGGGATTCCTTTCTATTTTCATATTGTGATTCCTAGCCAAAAAAATCACTGATACAAGAGCTGATTGTCAGGGGAAGACGAGAGCAGTAGTGGGTGTGAGGGAAAAATTGAGAATTGCGGTAATTTGAGAAGACGTACGTAAGGCATTGCCTGTTGTTTTTGAGACGGAGAGAGTAGATCCTGACGCCATAAGACGTAGAGATTGATTTGAGACTGAGACGAGTTGACCTGCTATTGAGGGAGTTTAATGAATCAGTAAAAACACTATTGGAGCAATTGCCTTCGTCTGTCGTCTTTTACAGGAGGAGTTGCATCACAGCTTTTAACTGGGTGAAATGAATGCCAGCATGGACGAATGGCTTTAGTTTTAAAGAAACACAACCTCTTAATTTGGGAATATTATGAGTTTTACCCAGATGCCAAAGGTGAAACATTAAAATCATTGTTTTAATAATTATGTCTCCAATATTCAAAAAATATTTCCATTCTCAAATTACCGTAATTCCCATAAGTCTGTGTCTCATGTGCACACGCATGCACAAATTACATGCATGCACGCACGCACGCACGCACGCACTTCATACTGATAATTATTTTGGTTGTATTTCGGTTTATGTTGTATTATTTAGGTTTAAATAAATTACTTTTTTGCATTTGAATGCATGTGTGTACTCCCTTTCTGTCACTCACAAACACGGTTTGTGAGAAATTGGGGGCTCATAGGTTCTTTTGTTTAAGTTAAATTTAATGGATGGCTAATCCTGTAGGCGCTTCAACTAGGCAGTACATTTAGTGGATTATGGCTGCAATGTATTGTCAGGGATTTTGTTGTCTCTCCTCCACTGGAGCTGTTAGAGCAGTGCACTAAGGTCCAGTTGGTGTTAATTGCTGAGCAGTAATGACATAGAAATAACTGATAAAAAAAAACAGAGTCCATTAAAAACTTAAAATAAAAAAAGGAAATATTCAGCCTGTTGCTGGGGCTCATTCTGGGAGTGTGTCTGTGGCTGTGTCTGTCCGTCTCAACTTTTAAGCAGCAAAAATAACCTAAAAACGTAGGCATGAATCGGAGTTGGAATTAGAACGTTAAAAATAATGATGCTATGACAAAGAGCTGGGTCTAATCAAAAATGGCCGTTTAAACCTATTGTAAGTTCTCCCTTTCAAGCTAAACCACAGGCCCTTACTCTGTGATTGATTGATTGATTGAAATATTTATTAACAGTTTGCAGAATTACAGTACATTTCAAGCACAAACTCAATACAAAGACTGTTAACTGTGAGTGGACGACCCAATTAAGCATTACACTTGTTTACAAGAGGGTCCACCTTGTTCAATTCATCAAAAATGTGATGTGACTACCGTCCAGTAACAAAAGAAGCAGCAAGGGAAAACTTACTACTGTAACTAACTGACTAACTAGACTTACTAAACTAACTAACTTGTAACCAGTATAGTGGAAACAAAAACGTGCCTACCTACATACTCTAACCAAACCAACGTTCAACAGAAATCCCAGACAACCAAAATGTCAACATGTCAAACATGTCAACAGGCATTTGAAAATGTGAAGGCTCTCTTGTGTTTGGCACCATGTTGGCTGCACCATGGTTGAATGATCCCTTTATATTGAATGTGTGTGTGTGTGTGTGTGTGTGTGTGTGTGTGTGTGTGTGTGTGTGTGTGTGTGTGTGTGTGTGTGTGTGTGTGTGTGTGTGTGTGTGTGTGTGTGTGTGTGTGTGTGTGTGTGTGTGTGTGTGTGTGTGTGTGTGTGTGTGTGAGAGAGAGAGAGAGAGAGAGAGTGCGTGTGCGCGCGCGCAGGGCCGTGCAGAGAGCACTGAGGGGGCAGGGGCTCAGACCCCAGAAAAGGGCACATGTGTGCGCGCGCCGAATTTTGGGGGTGGTCTTTTTGTGGGGTCCGTCCCTTGTGCCATTTCATGTCATTGGACAGTACAATAAGCAATACGTTCTCATTAGTCTGAAAGTAAAATTGACTGATGGCAGCCAGCACATTAAAAGTATAATTAAATGATGCGTAGCCTGCAGAGTTATTTCAGGCAGACATACTCGAGGGGGTTCATGCCATGCTCAAAGGCTCATACTATACTCAAGGGGTTAACATGCTGCATTACTATGTGGGTGTATAAGAGTGTGCAAGTCCCACACGTCATTTGCTGATGTGGCAGTCAGCTGACCAATTGAGCGGGCTACTTAAGCTCACTAGTCTGCATGCTCTTCCTGCCTTCCTCTGCATATGGTTCCTGGTTGTTATGTGATGTTTGCTCCCACCACCACCCCAGCACCACCGGTGGGCTCTGTTATTTATGCTCCCCATGGGGGTTTTATTGTATATCTATCTCCCTGCTGTTAATGTTTTATGATGGTGTTTAATCGCGCCGAGCAGGGAGAAAATGCAGCAAAGCCGAACACCAAGTCCAATATTGTATGCACACTTGTATTCTCATTCTCTAATAAATATTGGTTAAATCTATTCGTGAGTTGTCTGACTAAATTATGATAGTGGAATTATCATGGAATTATCATTACCAATGGCACTTATTGGCCCCCCACATAAGCCCTTATTGGCCCCCACACAAGCCCTTATTGGCCCCCCACACAAGCCCTTATTGGCCCCCCACTCAAGTCCTTATTGGCCCCCCACACAAGCCCTTATTGGCCCCCCACACAAGCCCTTGTTGGCCCCCCACACAAGCCGTTATTGGCCCCCCACTCAAGTCCTTATTGGCCCCCCACACAAGCCGTTATTGGCCCCCCACTCAAGTCCTTATTGGCCCCCCACACAAGCCCTTATTGGCCCCCCACACAAGCCCTTGTTGGCCCCCCACACAAGCCCTTATTGGCCCCCCACACAAGCCGTTATTGGCCCCCCACTCAAGTCCTTATTGGCCCCCCACACAAGCCCTTATTGGCCCCCCACACAAGCCCTTGTTTGGCCACATTTTCCGAAACAAAACGTCCTTTAAAAGGACCTTTACATCTGGTTTGTGACAGCTTTCAGACCCCATGCAGGTGTTGGTTTGTTTCTGTGTGCATACCGTACGTGTAGCATGAACAATCCAAATCTGAATATCTCCAATGCAAGTAATTAGAATTTCATACAAATGCACATTTACCGGTAAAACTAAAATATGTTAACGCTTCCTTAACCCACCAGTAGAGACATGCAGCCATGTCAATCGAACCAAGCTAGCAGTGCAAATAACAGATACAAAAGGCTCGAAACAGTTATAGATAACTTGGGTCCGCACGCAAGCACACACACACACACACACACACACACACACACACACACACACACACACACACCACAACACGCTTATTTACTCCTTCTCTTCCATGGCAGAAAGGAGCTTCTGCCTGCAGCCTAAGGTGAATGTGTGGCCCAGTGGACTGGCTCAGAAAATGGCAATTATAAAGACTGTCTTGAGTGAATGTCTTAACCTTTCTATACAGCACCATAGCCCTCAACAGTGCACAGAATGTATTATAGCCTATCTTGTACAGTACAGTAAGTAGCAATTGTGAGTATTCACATGCTTGTGTGCAGAGCAGTATAGGCTTTGCAAATGTGCATAAACAGACTGCTTGTGCTCATGTACTGCAACTACGTTTATCCCGCAGTTCTTAGTATGTCGGGCCCTGAGCTGAAAGTCTTATGCAGGTGGCAGGGTAATTGAAAGGGAAAGAGTTGACCCTGGACAGCACTTGGCTGGACCCAAATGAACCTGGCCTGGGCTAAGAAGACTGACAACCCTCCCCCAACACCCACCACTCACCCTAAGGCCCCAGCAGTAAAAAAAGAAAAGAAAGAAATATCCTCTGCAATAATTAAGATGTAGAAAGTCTCACCCGTCTTACACCTCCCTTCTCGCTCATCCTCTCATCTTTATCTGCTAAATTGAAACCGTCCTTGAACTCGTGAAGACCCCGACTAATTAGTGGGGTGTATAGCCTCCCTATCTTCCTCATTATTCCCTCCTTGCAAGTGCTGCACTCTCATATACCACCGCTTTTCCTGGGAAATCTTTTTTGCTTTCTTGTAATTTTTGATGACTAAAAGGAGCCGGAGGTAAAATATATTGGGAAGTGTGGAAGTTCAGAAGTGGGAGGGATGAGACTGAATGGAGGTTGTTGTTGAGTTGAGATAATAACGGTTGTCGGAGCAGAGAGATGCAGACTGGGACAAGGAGAGTCGAGGGAAACATAAATATTTAACATGGCTGGTTTAGTTTAGCCTTAGTGATAAGATATTTTTCTATTCTTGTGACAACATTGCAGGCTTTCAGAGGGTGACGGAGTGACAGTGACGCGTGCGTGCGTGCGTGTGAAAATGACACGAATTAATTGGCTGTAAATTGCACATCTGTCTTGCCTGTCGACACTCTGTCGCTCATCAGGGTCAATCAGACATGGCAGCCTTAAGGACGCACTGTACAGAAATAAAATGTGTATGACGCACACACACGCACACACACACGCACACACACAATTACTGTATACACTATACAGTACATTGTACACACATTGTGCATTGATTAGTGATCCGCTCTGTGTTGTTGTGTTGCCAGTGCAAGACTAAATGCACACCATGGGCTCACATGACCTTGATTTCACCCGCTCTATGCTGGTAGTCTGTTGATGATTTGAGGATTGTGTAAAAAAAAAAAAAAAAAAAAAAAGGTCAAGGTCCGTCTCCCACCTAGCTCATCTATTTTATCGCTTTGTAAACCAGAGTGCAGTCGGAGTTCTGTCAGACTGCTGACAGCCATCCTGATCCTTCCTGAACTATAGATGCTAACGGCCAGAGATAGATGGATCTTGGCTGTCTAAAGTCCCAAGGCCGTGGACAAAAGGTTCAGAATAAACCCATGGTATCTCTCATGTCTGATAATTGTATTTCTAATTGAGACGCATGGGGTCAGTCAATCAGTCAAACAGCAAAGGCCCTTTATAGCAATTAATCTGATCACATGCCTCTATTCCACTGATTCCCCTCCTCTCCTCTCCTTAATCTCACTGTTCTTTGTTTTTGTTTCCCCCAGTAATTAAGTATTTCCTTTTGAACTACAAAGTTGAGATTTCTGTTGTCTATAATTCTTCATTTCAAGAAGGATAAAAAATATGGTACATTATACAGTTTTTCTTTTAAATTGCAGTTACCTCTGAAGCTGAAAACATCACAAGGGACCAGGAATTAATTATGCGTTTATGATAAATTCATGATCACATTATTAATTAATATGAGTTCATCATTAATTGATTAATTAAGCATTTCTGAATGTGAGTGCTCAAGTCTGGTCCTGTAAAAAGCAATGGCTCAGACATTTGGTCGTATCGGTGGTGCGACGTATAGTGTGAGGGCTGCATAACGGCCCGGACTGTAGACGGCCCAAACCTCTAATGTCTTAATCACTTCTAGTCCATCAGCTCAACTGAAATCTTGCATTCATTGCCACAACTACTACATGTGCACGGTTGTCATTACTGTTACTCCTTTGCATAGTGTGTGTGATTCCTCAACTGCCCCAGCATTCAACCCACACACTAACATCCTGCCACCACTGCCACAGCAGGCTGGATCCTGACACTGCCGGTGCCATACACGGAGCAAAGGAGTTAAAAGACAAGAGAGGAAAGAAAAGAACTCTGTCTTCTGTGGAAGATCTCATTTCAGATTAGTGTGTTCGATGGAAGATTACTTTGAGTCTATAATGTACAGTGACAGTGAGTATGGCAGCAGGAGAGAAAGCAGAGAGAGGGGTATAGAGAGAAAGACATAGGGGAGGGGGATAGAGAGTTTCATGAAGATAGAGAAATAGTCAAAGGATGATGGCTATGTTTTGTACTTTAGGTACTTTTTATTGTACTGAGGCCTATAGTCTGAGGACAGTAGTGTGTGTGTGTGTGTGTGTGTGTGTGTGTGTGTGTGTGTGTGTGTGTGTGTGTGTGTGTGTGTGTGCATCAGCAGCACAATCGATAGGTTCACGTTTGACAATGCCGGTACAGAGTGTTAACAGACTAAAAAGGTGAGTGTAATGAAAATGGAAAACTCTCCCACAAGAAACTTGACTTTAATTTAATTTTATAATTGCAATTTTCTGTTTGGTTTACTTCATGTCTACACATGGTTATCCAAGGGAACAGGGAAGAGTCATAATGTATATTTTGGCAGGTAGATAGGTCTTATGTCTTTAGTCAAACTTGCACAGATATCACCGGAATATTGCCAACATATCTAAGTCAGGATGGAATGCAATGCAATCCACTGTGATTGTGTTGGCTCACAATATAGGGAATCTCAGTGTTGATTGGAGATTATTTTATCACCCACATGGAACTCTGCACTTGACATTTATCTGCCAAGTGTGCCAGTTTACTGGCCTCAAAATAGAGGCCATTTTGGTGGTGGCAAGTTTAATGCAGGGACCTACAGTATACGATGTATGTGATGTAGCAGGTGTGACTATTAAGTCAGTAGAAATATCAGGCTCAACACCTTTCTGCCTCAAATACTATCAGCCAGTCAGACTGAATAACTCAGTCTCTGTGTGTGTGTGTGTGTGTGTGTGTGTGTGTGTGTGTGTGTGTGTGTGTGTGTGTGTGTGTGTGTGTGTGTGTGTGTGTGTGTGTGTGTGTGTGTGTGTGTGTGTGTGTGTGTGTGTGTGTGTGTGTGTGTGTGTGTGTGGGCACTTTGAAGGCAATAACCTTTACAAAATAGGAGTGCTAATTGCATTGGTCCAGGATCAGTGGGGGAGATGGTGTAATTATGCTTTGCATAAAGGCTATAGACCAGTAGAAATGCAGACCATCAATTGCTACCTGTTCCTAGGTGCTATTTCTACATTACAACATGTGGTCTGCACAACAGACAGACAAATGAAAAGAAAGTCAAATAAATAGTTTTTCATGGTGTCTATTGGTGAGAATTCATCACCGTACCGGCCTGTGGTGAATGTGGTTTTCGTCATGGACATTTTTGCCACGGACAAACAAAAGAGTTCATAGATAGACCTAGCCCTAAATGTATGCTAGTCAGGGATTACCAGACTGATGAAGTGACTGAATTAGTCAGCACTTGAGAGAAAAATATACTATGATGGCATACAGTATAATATGTACTGTAGGCTAGTTGGTTTCGTGACATCAACCCATCATACGCCCTATACACTCATACAGGAGAGTGCACACTGCGGCTAAATGGTCCTTATCGCTTGTGAGATATTTAGCATAATGATAAATAGTGAGGTGTGAATTTTTGTCCTTATTGTGCAGCCCCTCCCAGCATGCGCACAGCGGAGGCACGAGCAGTTTAGCACCCCTCTCCAGTAGCACCTACTATACGGATGTTCACTACAGGAAACCCTGCTAGTGGAAGTGGAAGTATGTTGATAATTAGGTCGTATCAGTACAGTCAGTGCTTTCGTTGCACATGACATTACAGTACATCCACAAAATAAGAAGATTATTATGAAAAAAGGTTGAATCACTTCACACTGAAACACTTCAATGCAGTCAGTCTTTCTGACATGAAATATTAATGATATAATATAATCGGAACTTTAAGATCAAGTAAAACAATTGTGACATTAAAAATCACGATATTTGAGTGCATTGATTTCCCCCCCACCCCTACAATACGCTAAACATGATTCGATTAAAATTTCTACTTTAAAGGAGCATTCAGTGATTTGGGTGATTTGGAAAAAACCCCGGTCCGTCCCAGTAACAAGATGTGCACATGCACACGCTCTTGGGGGGACGCGCAACAGGCCAACAGCACGTAGCCTGGCTAATAAGCCAGACCGAATCAGCCGTTGGCAAAAACAAAATTGCCTGCCGGCGGATTACGGTCTGGAGAGGCTCAATTGTACGCCCATTTCCTACACCAGAGAACTGGTGTGGCCAATAGGGACACGGTATGCAATATGGGCGGGCTTTGGTACAGTGACGTTCAACGCTTGAGACCTTTGACTGACAGTAGCTCTGACCAATTGCGTCAAAGAGAAAATGTTTGAACCCGCCCCCCAGGAAACGAGATCCATACACAGCATCTCCAGACTCAAATACCACACGACAGTGTGATTTGAGTCTGGCTTATTAGCCAGGCTAAACAGCACGCACACGAAGGCCCGCCTCCGCTTGATCATGATTGGAGGAAGGCACCTCTCTATCCTGATTGGATGAAGGATGGGCCCTCTAGCCAAAAACGAAACCTATGCTTTTTTGAACTGGGGTGGAACTCCTTATATGGCACACTCTATAGTAGGGAGGATTATCACAAAAAAGTGATATTTGAATTAAGTGAAATCACTGAAGGTCACGATTAGATTTTACAGCACTGATTCTTATATCATTATTCATTGCGGCTATTGAGTCTTGATTTGTAAAGAAAAACTCTCAATAAGTAATTTTGATTTTTGAATAATAACTATAAATAAATGAGAATATAGAATAAAGTTTAACATATTAACCACCACATAAATGTCATTGACATTTTCAGATTCTTTATAGGAAGATGTGTTAATATTCTTTGAAAAGTTAAGATTTTTAAGTGGCTGTGATAGCCTTGAGTGCCTTCCAAAGTTTTACGTCCTGGGTAGGCAACCCGGCCTGCCGAAGATCTGCACACTGAGGAGCAGACTTTTCTATTTAAGGCAATTTCTACATGGTTCAGCCCTTCAGTAACTCTTGCCTTCATGTTCTCATACATCGCAGGCAACAAACAACACACTGTGATCTGCTGATCTGCGATCAGCGTTCTCCACCACTGAAAAGGGTTGCGTGTCACACTCACACCGAGTGTGCTCGTTATTTCTTGAGCGCAGCCTGCGGGTCGAATGATGTCGGAGTTAGGGATTGTTGGCTGTCATCTTTTTATCGGACACATGGGGAAATTAAAGGTAATGCAGACTGGACTCTAACCCTGGTCCAGTGCTTATAGCGAGTCTCTCACTAACGCCCTGACGGGAATGACTTGGCGCACACTACTTCACTAATCACCAAACAAAGCCTGACTTTCACCAAAATTAGCGGCGTAGTTTTGTTTATTTTCGGTAAAAAGTTGGACTCCGTAAAACACAACATTCTTCAACAAGCTCTAAGAGTTGGAGGGAATTTGGGTGGAAGAATTTGATACGTTTTTTTATTACACCAAAAATCAAAAGCAAACAAATGGGAGAACAGCAATATTGCTGGAGACAGTGTGGGTGTTCGAGTGCCAATCACTCCCATATAGTTTGGCTGTGTGAGAAGGTGCAGGCATTTTGGGACTGTGTTCACCAGAACCTGGAGAAAATGATGGGATATAACATAATTTGTGACCCCCGTAGTTTATACCTTGGACTGACATCAGAGGACATAATAGGACATGAGGACCCCTTATACCTGTTCAGAATATTGCTAATAGCAGCTAAGAAAGCCATCACGAGGAGATGGTTGAAAGCAGACCCTCCTAGAGAGGAGCACTGGATGGAAATGGAAATTATTGAAGAAATATATCTCATGGAGAAAATGACTCATAATCTGCGGACCAAGGCGGAGCTATTTGAAAAACTTTGGGAAAAATGGCATTTATACAAGAGTGAATAGTGTATCTCCCTCCTCCCCTCTCTCTTTTTTTGTTTAGCTTTTTGTCCTTGTTGTTTTGTTTCTTGTACTGGTTTGTCTTCGTTTTTGTTTTGTTTTTGTTTTTCTTGAATGTATCTGTTTCGATTGTTGTTGGGAAAATAAAAACAAAAAAGTTGGACCGCTTGCACAGCAGTGGAAGTTACCCGTGTGAGCAAAGGCATTCGCGTCAGGCTGTTAGTGAGAGACTCGCTATATAGGGAGGAGTTTCACTCAGAACGGGTTATTCTGCCATTTTTCTGCCTACCAGTAGGCTAGTAGGCTATAGTAGTAGGCTGCTAGGCTATGTTTTCCAGCCTCACTGTGGAGACATATACCATTGTAGATATAAAATTAAATAAACACTGTATGGTTTGGGTGTCAGATGACAAAATAACATAACCTTGATCCACAACAGTAATGGATCTGCCCTGTCCGTTTTTATACTCTAACTTGTCCATTCCACTGCGGGCTGTCAGAATTATGCTTCCATTGTAGCCTTGCAGTGCGATGACTGTCGGCGATACCAAATAATTAAATACACGCTGTATGGTTTCTTTGATTTGGGTATCAGCTAACAAAATATCATAACCTTCAGCAACATTCCCAAACACATGTATGCTCTGCTCTCTACCTGTCCTCAAACGAGCATGACAGTGTAATCAAAATAATAATGGTCAGATCACATACAGACACATTATTGCGGAGAGAACACATGTTGACTGACCACTCATCACTCTCGTGGTGTTTTTCCCCCTCTCCCTGGTTCCGTAAGGATATGTCCACATGTCTTCTTGTCAAGTAAGATGTAAACACTGTGTGTGTGTGTGTGTGTGTGTGTGTGTGTGTGTGTGTGTGTGTGTGTGTGTGTGTGTGTGTGTGTGTGTGTGTGTGTGTGTGTGTGTGTGTGTGTGTGTGTGTGTGTGTGTGTGTGTGTGCGTGCGTTTTGACGTGAGGGGAGGCGGCTATCGGATCAGAACACCCGAGCATTTTCGCGAATAATAATAATACCACCGTCGATCCAGAAACTATGCTCCCCCAACCAGGGCTAGACACAACAATGCAACACTACCAGCAGACCTCTCTCTCTCTAGCAACTCCATAGTTGCGGATGAAGAGCGACAGCCCCTCAATAAAATCAGGAGAGTGACTGGTGGTGGTGCAGCTATGGTCCCTGAACTGCAGTATGGAGATGACTTTAGTTTAAACGTATACAGTAAAATCCTCAGTGTGCTTTCATTGATTTGTATCTGCGAGAGTAAAATTAAACACTCAGGATTTTGCAGTGTATGGCCTATATTCCACACAGGTCCTTCATACCTATCCTTGGCTTGGCTCGTTGGGCCTGCAGTATGCTCTCTGGGGACTAGTGCGCACTTACTGTGCAGTTTTATGAACAACAAAACCTGTTGTCACACAAAGGCTGTTGTTCATCAAGTATCACCACTCTACTCTCCTTATTAGTCACCCTCCCTACTTGATGAGGTATTCATCATAGTTCTGCAACATCCTCGTAATTCTACACAGCCATCATCGGCCTCGTAGGAGCTGCGCTGTTTACGTGTGTGTCACTGGGATGTTCCCCGGTCTAGTACGATCCACCGTGACTGATGGTTTGGCGGGAGAGTTGGATGGCATGCGAGAAGGACATCGCTGTGATTTCAGCTGAAAGAAAATGTGTGGTGAACGTAACATGATGCCACTGACTCAATGTACAGTAGTACACATGCTGTCTGGGAGAGGCCTCATGCATGCATGTGTATATAGGCTTGGCAGAAGAGCACTTCCAGGAGACAGCGGGGAAAGGATGAGCGTGTCCATGTGTAGGTTTGGCAGAAGAGGACATTGATCCAGGAGACAGTGGGGAAAGGATGAACGTGTCCATGACTGCCAGTAACCACCAGTTTTACTTACACATACTTACACATAACCCCCCCCCCCCCCCCTCCTCATGCACGCACACACACACACACACACACACACACACACACACACACACACACACACACACACACACACACACACACACACACACACACACACACACACACACACACACACACACACACACGTGCACGTTCACAGGCACCTGTAGATGAAATCTTGGGTTCTTGGACTACACTGCACACTCCACAAAGAAACCCCCACCCCTGGAGACCATCCATGAGTCAGAACCCTGTGTGTGTGTGTGTGTGTGTGTGTGTGTGTGTGTGTGTGTGTGTGTGTGTGTGTGTGTGTGTGTGTGTGTGTGTGTGTGTGTGTGTGTGTGTGTGTGTGTGTGTGTGTGTGTGTGTGTGTGTGTGTGTGTGTGCACGTGCATGCTTGCGTGCATGCTTGCGTGCATGCGTGTGCGTGACATGTGTGTGACAGAGAGAGCGCATAAAAGTAAAAGACTGTTAGGGAGTTGATAATGGCCCCACGTCATGGCTTCCATGGTCCATGTTAATCATCACTCACACACACAAACACACACACACACACACACACACACACACACACACACACCGCAGTGTAATGTCAGCGGTATTGATTGTGAGGTGGCCGGTGGATGAACCCGTCATGGCCAACATGGATCGGACTGGAAGATAATGAAGTCTTCCTGGCCTAACTGACAGGTCCTGCTGTCTCTGAGATAGAGAGAGATAGACAGAGAGAAGGAGGGACGGAGAGAGAGAGGCAGAGAAAGGCAGAGAGAGAGTGATATGCTCCAGGGACAGCCTACGGGCGTCCTAACCATCGCCTGAATAAATTGGACGGAAAGAAGCCCCTTGAGTAGCAGACGTGATCTGTCATGATGTCATCTAAACGAGACTGGCACACACACGCGCACATACACCGGGAGCAGAGGGGGCTTAATGGTGGCCCCTGCGCACGCACGCACGCACGCACGCACGCACGCACGCACGCACGCACGCACGCTGAACTGAACTGTGAGCTGACGTTCTTATGCTATTTTCCCAAGTTTAATCTATCCAGCTGTACATGTTTTAAAACATGTCTGTTCCTCTGTATGTATCTACACCAGTATGTCTTCTTCCATCACTCCAGCTCTCTGCTGGGTTCCTGCATATTCTTCACTGGTACACCTACACGTATGTCGTGTCTGAATCTAATTCTATCCCTATCTCTCTACCCAGACATACATCAACAGCATTGCCAAAGTATCTAAGTGCAATTGGAAGAGAGCGAACAAATATAAATACCTCTCACACTCGTATGGTATAGATACCACCTCTCACTCTGTCTCTCTTTCCAAGTTCGCCCATGAAATCACATTCAGGCAGCTGTATGGTGACAACTTTAATCCATCTTCCTATAGCTTGGACCTGACACTTATTCCCCTTGTATTCCCTGTGGGCAACCTCTCTATCTCTCACTCTCGCTCACGGTGACATTTCTGCCCTCTCCCTCTTTCTCTCTCTCTCTCTCTCTCTCTCTCTCTCTCTCTCTCTCTCTCTCTCTTTCTTTCTCTAACAACACCTCGTTTACTATATGTTTTTTATTGAAATAGATAAGCCTCTAACATGCTTTGTCGTTAGGGTGGAACGTCAACTGGACATTCTTGAAAGTCAAGTGAATCCTGATTCGTGTGAAGTTTCACTATATATAGAGCTGGAGATATCAATGTTTTAGTGTGAGAGAAGGGTCAACAGGCAGACCAGACAGTATATACTGTATTTTTTATAATTCCCTCCATCGATATCCCCTTCTCTGACCCAAGACGATGAAACAGCTTCTAACGCCCGGAGCACCACGGGCGCTGAAAAACTGATGTTCCTGCCACGGCAAATTCACACAACACTGCAAACTGTCAAAATGACCGCAAAAAAAAGGTACCTGTGTGTGTGTGTGTGTGTGTGTGTGTGTGTGTGTGTGTGTGTGTGTGTGTGTGTGTGTGTGTGTGTGTGTGTGTGTGTGTGTGTGTGTGTGTGTGTGTGTGTGTGTGTGTGTGTGTGTGTGTGTGTGTGTGTGTGTGTGTGTGTGTGTGTGTGTGTGTGTGTGTGTGTGTGTGTGAAAAAAGGAGTGTGAAAGACGAAGCAACTGTCATAACATCCATTTATCAAAGATCCCGTGAGGCCTGAATATTGTCATCACATCTCCCTCACGCACGCACGCACGCACAGTTGCATGCGCACACACACACACACACACACACACACACACACACAGCGTATAAATAATATAGAAAGCCCCTTTCACACTATATAACGGCTGGGTCCCTCTCTGCCCCATCGTCGCTGTATGGATTCTTTGACTTTAATCAAATCTCTTTCATTCATCGTGGTGCACATGCAGCTATAATACCCCAATGCTGATTTTTTTCATATACAGCAACTCAGATTAAGTCTCTCATTGAGGTATGACAAAATATTTGTTATTTTGACCAAGCCCTCGTGAAATGAGGGCTTGGTTTTTTTATGTAATCAAGAATTTTCAGTTTCTGTAAAATCTACAGAAATATTACATTTCCAAAAAAATCCAAAAATCGGAATCCCACCCAACTCCTTCCTGATGTCTCATTTCAGAGTAAAAAGAAGAAAAAAAGACGTGTCTCTCTTCACTTATTAGCTTATGTTCATTTACAGCACATCAGCGCTCTGCTTCCCAGAGGTGGGTTGAATATTTCCCGCCGCTATAGCGTGTCAGGGGGAATTGGGAACGCTGTGACAACGCGACACTTAAGATCACCGTGGCTGTCCCTAATTCATCGGCCCACGCGCCATCATCATGGCATTACAATATGCTAATCCAGAGACGACTTGCCCTCTCCCTCACCCCGCTCCAACTCTTTCATCTTCCTCCTCTCCTCTGGCAGCGCAACTCCCCTCCGCTCTCTCTCTCTCCTCCTCTCCCCCGGGCCAGAGGCACAGAGCTCGCTCCCCTTACATTTTCGCGCCATGCCAAAGTGTGTGTGTGTGTGTGTGTGTGTGTGTGTGTGTGTGTGTGTGTGTGTGTGTGTGTGTGTGTGTGTGTGTGTGTGTGTGTGTGTGTGTGTGTGTGTGTGGGATTGACAGTGCAGAGGGAGCTGATGCTGGAATAATGTGGGCTTGCACGTAGCAGTCTTGTGCACTCGACAGCATCTAATTAGCCTGTAGTGTCACTGTCATGACCATGGCCCACTTAATAAGCACACACCACCGCTCAACTGGAACATCTCTAACATGCCTGGAGAGACGGGGAACGAGGAAAGGATCTAATGGAATCAGCTGGGTTCTATGCAGATACGTCGGAGGTTCCTGCCTCTGTGAATTAGAACTCTAACTATATAGACCCTCATTATGTATACTCACTTCATGTAATATGCCCTCATCTTGATTTGGCTTTGGCCAGTAATTACAAAACTCATTCTACCCCTCTTCTGAGTCCCTGGCTGTCCCTATTCTGGTATACTTACAATTCCCCTTGCATGATGTTTCATGGTTTGTATATTGTCTAGCCATACTTCATATTAACGGCTTCTTATACAGTATTTTCCTAATCTAGAAACAAAGCCTATTCTTCACTTGCTCTTGCTCATTCCGGGCTAAATGGCTAAAGTATAATCCTTTCCAAATAATGTATTGTTGCTACTAGTATGAAAGCTCTTACCCCGTGTGATGGATACGTTAGCCATCCCCAGTCTCCCGTGATTGTCGTCGTGTCCAGCAGATTCACTGCAAAGGAAGAAAACAACTGCATGTGATAAACTGTAATTATTGTTTTTATATTCGTTGCCGTGCACCCACATCCCCGACCCACCCCCCCCCCCCCCCTCGCGCACCGCGCGCCACCCCGTTGTCCTTTATCATTGTCCCCTCTCACTGTCCTCTGTTGTGCAGTGACACCTGACAGAGTCACAGGCGCACACCTGTGTGACAGGTGTGACAGATGAGGCGAGACGGTCGTCCCGGCAATTCCAAGCTGCGTGTCACAGTGTGTGTCACCTTGACCCAGTTCACCCTCCGGGCCCTGGAAGCCAGGACCTCAGTTCAATACACAAAATGTAGAAATGTAGGAGTGGTTCGGGAGGGAAGATGCTTTTTTTTTTTTAGGGTTTTTGAGTATTAAAAACGCTTTGGGGAAAACTCCATTGGATCCTTAAACTATCTGCCAAACCAGCTAACTATACCCGTATTTTCTTCATAAATCAGTGCTATTGAACAGCCTTTATGTCTGTGTGTTGGTTAAAAAAATATTGAACCAATGAAAAGTATTAACTTCCCTTGAGCCGAATATTTTTTTAATTTCCTGAAAAACATTCACAAACACGCATGCATGCATGCCGCACACACACACACACACACACACACACACACACACACACACACACACACTATTCTGTATACTGTAAGACATACAGTAGGCTACTATATACCGTTTTCATCATACTGTGTCTGAAGTCTTGCCATGTCTGTTGTTTGACCCTTTTAGACCTGAGGCCGATGTTAAAAACACCTTTTTTATTCAAAGAATTAAAGAAAAGTCCTGTTGCTATATGTAAACATCTAAAAAATGACACTGATCCTTTCTGGGCTTTAAAGGTATAACAACGTATATGCCCGGTCTTAATGGGTTAAGAAAATAAATAAATACATGGGTATGGATTTAGCAGTAAACAGACACAACTGAGCCTGTAGCAGATAGAGTGATAGTCAGACGAAACGGAGGGTGAAGGAGCTGTTTATCACCGGCTGAACCAGTAATTCTCCCCTCTGGCGGAAGTCTATATCCCCTAGTCGAGCGTGTGTTGGAGCGTGGGGTTCAGGTGCATGTTTTGCAACCCTCTCTCTCATCTTCAACATTTATCGGGGAGATGGGTGGTGGTGGGAGGGGGGAGGGGGCTGACGCTTGCCCTAGGCTTGCCTGTCAAGACAGCCGATGTTCTATACATTAGAATGAGTTTATCAAAACACTTCACACCTCTCCTCACCCCACCACACGTTGCGCTCTCTCTCTCTCTCTCTCTCTCTCTCTCTCTCTCTCTCCCTCCCTCCCTCTTGCTATGCCTCCGTCTCACGCCTCTTTCCCCATCTCGGTCTGTCATCTCCATTTCCTCCCATTCCTCAGTTTGGCTCTCCTCATAGTCCCAGTGCAGACCCTAACAGTTGCTTTTTAACCCAATCAGTCACACACACACACACACACACACACACACACACACACACACACACACACACACACACACACACACACACACACACACACACACACACACACACCCTGCAGACAGCCACCACCTCGATCCTCTCTCACGTGTCGTAATTAGCTGGCACGTTGCTGCTCCTAATTTGGGCATGTGGCCGCTGAGGAGGGCAGTGGGTCAGAACACACAGACAGATGGCACTGCCACCATCCTTGCTCTCGTACCCCTGCTCACTCCACCCCGCCATGCAGCTTACTCGCTTCCCTCTGCCACGTCGCTCTCTCTCTCCCTCCCTCCCCCCCTCCCTCCCTCCCTCCCTCTCCGTCTCACTCCCTGAGGGTGCCAGCGTCCCGCTGTCTTGTATTGATGATGTGCTGGCCCCGTGCTCTAGCCAAGGTCACAAATGGATGCCACAATTACCGCTCTTATGAGTGCTCCTCATCGGCCGCAAAGTGACATAATGAAAGCAGGGATCTGGTGTGAGTGGGTTTAATAATTCCTCAGCACAGTAGGGGAATTGCAGCACTGCTATATACTGTTATTATTAAAGGATGGGGGTGGACACAAAAAAAAAAGATATCCGTGGAAGCACAAATGTGTGCGACACTGCATTATCACCACCACACCAGAGCCTTTCTAAGACTCACAGCAGTTCCCAGTGGCATTCATTTAATCTAAACTCAAATGAGAAATCCTTCTGTCTTTGAAGGTGGTTCATGTAATTTATCTAATTTGCTCTAGCTGTCTGAAATATGACTTGTATACAAGGGGCCAGGGTTTAGTTCCATGTCTAGTGCCTGCACTTTTTAGCGTGACAAAACTGTGTGAATAATTAGCAGGGCAGATAGTAATTAGCACACTGCTGTACCTGTCTTTTCCTATTCTTCTGCTTGTCCTGCGGGTGGGGGAAATATAATCAAGTTTATTCTGTTATCTACTGTATATAGAGGGAGACCTGCAGGTTCTGTTTCGTATAGAGTATAGAGAGAGCAACCGCCAATAGATTTGCTGAGGGAGTGCTACTTCAAGAATGCATGTATCAAAAAAACAGGTGCTCTTTGGATCCAAGAACATATAATAATTATACTGTAAGTCCAAAGTCAAGACTGTCAAAGGCTACTAGTATTATGTCTGGAACATGTACGAAACGTTGGAAGGATCCATAGGACGCAGTGACGCGTGGCTGGCTGAACAATGGCGTGACTTCATCAGTCAGTGCTGTTCAGGTTTTCTGTTATCCCATAGAGGTTTGGTCATGCCAGTTTAATATATCATCCAGGCAGACTGGAACCAAGGAACGGAGATATATACTCAACAGTAGCACCAGCCTCAGTGTCCTCTCTGCTTGATTGACTGCTGAGCACAGCAGAGGCGGAAACTGCAGACCCCGGCTGTAAGTTCATCCAAAACAAATCATATACCGGGTATGGGCACAAAACTCACTACAGAACCTACATTCGACCACCATTATGAATAATTGAACATCTGTCATTGTATCAATCGTGGCATTCTTTCACCAGAAATTAGTGCATATAGAGTGTAAGAAATAAGTGCATTCATCGTGTCTGCAAGTTGCGCTTGCTTTCTCTATTGCTCGCTCTCACATGCGCGCACACACACACACACACACACACACACACACACACACGATTTCACAAGCAATGAAACTTGTGACTCTGGACTGATAATGGAGTGATCGTTTCTTAAAACCATTTACCGCTTCCGTCGCGTACTGCCAGGGTTTTATCGTGCGTAACACTTACTTTGAAGAGCCAAATATCCGTAATCGCATTTTACTATGAAACCATTCCGTGTGTGTTGACGAAGCTGGTGCTTGTTCTCTCGGTCGGTGGTGGAAAAAGTGGACCGCGAGTATCACATTGCCTGCTACAGGCCGTTGAAAACGCTTGTCTGGGACAAAGCGACCCCTCCAATGTCGCTTCTGGAGATACAGCCGTCTGAAAACAGAGCAGGCGATGTAAGTGGATGCGCGCGCATCTTCAAAATGGCCGCGGCCACTGGCTCACAAGCATAACAGAGCTAACGAACGGTAGCTATCGATACGATCGTATTAAAACATGCATTAAATAGTACATCGCTGTTAAAATGGCTTTTCCGGGTGTGGCACAGTACGCTATTAATGTAACCCTACGGGTTATATGTTCCTGGCAGGCCTCGTGTTAAGTTTATCTCCTTCCCTCTTAGACACTATGGCCTCTATTAAACTACTGCTCTGAGTGAGTCCGGGTTACATCCCTGGTGCTCTTTAGTCTTTACAATGCTTGCTCATTGTCCCATTTTTGAGACTAGTGAGGAGGACCTAGTGGACACTTTTTCATGATTGGCTGCCTCTAAGCACCTCTAAGCCAATGGGAGATAAAACCCATATGGGCTCCATCTTATGCCATGCTTTATCCTCAAGTAATAAACATTTGATTGATGATTTACGCATTTAGGAGCTTCCACAATGCGTAAACGTTATCTTGCGGCCACACAACCCATGACTATTCATTTTGCCGACTCCTATATTTGCGGGTGGAGGTGTGTCTGTAGGCGTGTTGATGCGCTTTCCCTATATATTTGCTATCTTATGCACACAGGTTTAGGACAATGGAAAGTGCCTCTTCAAACCACCCCTAATGCGAAATCTGTTTGATAAAGGAATGAGCTTCTGACCCTGTGACGGTGAGACCTGAGTTGGAGCTGCCTCAGCTTGAGTCATGTTGCACAACATTCACAGCGTCTTCTGACCCTGTGACGGTGAGACCTGAGTTGGAGCTGCCTCAGCTTGAGTCATGTTGCACAACATTCACAGAGTCTTAATTCTCCACAAACTCTGTGATTGGAATGTTACTATAATGAGCAGTGTCAATTCCTTGTGCTTATTGTGTTTAATTGTCTAGTCAAAGAAGTTATTAGATTTGCACGAGTGAGGCTGTGTTGGAGCTACTGGACACAAAACAACCCGGTCGCTGTATCAAATATAAATAGGCTATATTTCAAGGCAGCAACGTGTGTCGCTCTTCCATGGCCATGGGCCATAGTGTAAATCACTGGGCATAATGTTAAATGGATAATGGATCTCTTAAAGGCAATGGCAGGAGGCACAGTGATTGGTTTAATCATTGTAACGCCCAAACCACACCTATGCATAATGTAAGGGGTAATGGAGGTGTTTTAGGGACTTAGGCTGTGGCACAAGATAACACATTTTACGGGGCCACACCTCTCACACAATACTAAATCCCCAAATTAAGGAAAAAGGGCCCCTGTCGCAAGATGGAGCCCATAGTCTGAATGCTGCAACATGAAGCCGTATCCTCTAGTCTAAGCCAATGGGAGATAAAACCCATAGTCTGAACGCTGCAACATGAAGCCGTATCCTCTAGTCTAAGCCAATGGGAGATAAAACCCATAGTCTGAACGCTGCAACATGAAGCCGTATCCTCTAGTCTAAGCCAATGGGAGATAAACCCATAGTCTGAACGCTGCGACATGAAGCCGTATCCTCTAGTCTAAGCCAATGGGAGATAAAACCTATAGTCGCTTTGCTGCACCTGGCAGTTATGACGTGAGTCATTCTTGTTTTATTGTAGTATACCTTTTCTATGTCATGGTCAGTCTTTCTGCAGAGCATCATGGCAGGATTATTAGTACTGTAGGTGTCAATGCATTGGGCTACAGCTGAATGAACCACAATGCTTATAGTAGACCATATTAAGATCACCCCATGTTATTCTCCATAGAGAAATTACTTCCGTGAACCAGGGGAATCGAGGGGATGAGCGAGTGATGTCAGGACTTTGGCGCTCTATTAAGAAAAGACTTGTTGGAGTGGAGCCACTCCTTTCATGAAAACCATTGATGTGTCCAGACAAACATGTAGAGAGCAAACACCAATAGATGGTGTGGTAATTCATTAATACAGTAGGTACTGTATAGGCCACTTCACTCCTCAAATTACTTTACAGCGAATGAAGAATCCGAAAAATAATTTGATGAATTTAAGAGTCCAAGATCAATCAATATCAAAACTATATTAAAATCACACCCGTGTGAACTGAGTGGTGCAACTCCGTGTGGGGGTCCCCGGAAGTTCCAGACCCACAGGACCACAGCCAGGGTGCCGGCCCGGTTCTGGCGAGCCGCCCCACGTCCGAAACGGTAGAGAAATGAGAGAGTTACCATGAGGGGGTCTCTGGGGGTCCCTGGGGAGTCCCCGGGGGGGGTCCCCGGAACCCAGAAACGCGCCCAGGGGGCCGGGCCGATTCCGGCGAGCCGCCCCACGTCCGAAACGGTTGAGAAATTACAGAGTTACCATGTGAGGGTCCCTCTACTGTACTGGCACACCCGAAATCATCATATATACAGTTAATATGTGTTTGTGTGTGTGTTAGGTTGCGCACAGGTGGTGAAAAACAACCATGCTATTTTCGTGCTCATACCCAGGCACCCAGGAACCCAGGCACCCAGCCACACACATACAGTAGCTCCGTAAGGGAGTGGTTGCACCACTCAAAAAAATACAACACAACTCACAGTATAATACATGTCATGTACCCATCGTATGCTCAGTACACTAAAACTTTACTATTTAAAATACTTCCGGTATAACAGTTTCATGTACAAAACAGAAATGCAGCTGTACATGTGTGCGTATATATATTTAAACATGTCTTGAGTTCACATTCACATCTGCGCGTATTTTCTGAAGTGCGTTTTAGATTCTTTGTTCACCATGAAGTAATGTGACCAAAACATAAATTCTGCTAGAAAAGAAAAGTAATTTTGTGTTAAAGCAGTTACCAAACAAATCCGGTTTCGATTCAAGGACATAATCATAAGACCAAAAGGTTTTACACTTGTACTTTGCTTTATGACCAATAAGATACAAATATAAAAAGTACCACAGGCACATCGTTTTGCTAAAGTATAAAAGCTTTTTTATAAATGGGCTTAGCACCTACGCGTTTCAATTTACTCAGAGAATTGTCGCCTGACCTTGATGGCACCTTTTAAAGTAAACTAGCTCTAATGGCTGGTTCATTTGCTGCTGTGAATGCTGTGGCAGTGAGGTGGTTAAACCCTTTGCTTGGGGGTGGGTAGGTTGGTTGGTGTATTTCTCCACAAGGATGCTGTGCTTGAAATTGAGTTTGTTCATTTTTTCCCCCCACTGCATTTTCTGAACAGAAACACAGACCCGCCACATCCACTATACTGCTACGAAACCTCCCTCCATCCCTCTTCCGTGTGCCCCGGCTCCATAACCCCCCCACCCCCCCCCCCCCGCCATATCGCAGAAAGCAGCAAATGAAAAAAGAGGACCTTTTTCCCTCAGTGAAAGACATGCTACATATTTCCCAGGGCAACAGTCAACTTTTCCCTCTGCCATTAGTTTGGCATGCACATCTCCTGTGAGTGGACATGATGTGGCCTCATGCTCCTGTCTACAGCGAGTATCAAAGCTGAAATCCCACTGTGACACACACCTATACGTGCACACAGACATACTATACACGCACGCTCGTAAGCACGCACGCAGACGCATGCGCGTGCACAGAGAGAGCCTCTCGCCCCCAGCGCCGGCCATGGCAGGTTGAAGGGCCGCATGTCTGCAGACAGCAGGGGAGAATTATGAGCTGAGTTGCAGGTAGGAGAGCTAGCCTGCAGCCGCTGGAACGACTAGCAAGCAGCACAACAACACTGCAATGAGGAATGAAAAGGCCTCAATAGAGAGCACATTCAAAGACTCATTTATGCCCCAAACACAGCTGTACATTTCATGGGGGGGGGGGGGGGGGGGGGGATCCAGGTGATGATAGCCAGCTCCACATATGGAGATCCATGTGTTGTACCAACTTGGTTCATTTGCAAGTGTGACTCGCGTCGCGGCAACCACACTGGTTATCATGAGACTGTCACAATATGGCCCTATATTGACATTCCCATATGTTTATTGTTTATTACGGATCCCCATTAGTCCTCACTACAGTGAAGACTACTCTTCCTGGGGTCCAAACACTCAATCAATTTAAAACATAATACAATGTATTTTTTCATTACATAGTTAAAAACAAACAAAACAAAAATAATTGAAGCTTTCAGTCTTCATGCATTCTAGAAAATATATTACATTACAACAAATTTATACAACACATTTACAAACGTAACATTGTATATCCTATTAATTGAAATCAAACACTCACCAATCTAACTAAACATTATTTCTTTCCTAATCACTGCTGCCTTCAATTTCTTTTTAAAGCTTGATTTATTCTCTATATTAATAATATGTGGCGGGAGCTCATTCCAATGTGCTCCTGCTCTATACATTGCTGTTCTCTTAAAGGTATATTCAGTGATTTCACTTCATTCAAATATCACTTATTTTTTCTTTTTTTTTGATAATCCTCCCTACCATAGAGTGTGCTGACCATATAAGGAGTTCCTCCCTGTCCCCAGTGAGCCCCTGGGGTCAAAAAAACCCTAGTTTCAGTTTTGGTGGCGGGTGGCAAAGCCTTCATCCAATCAGGATGAGAGGGACTTTTCTCCAATCATGATCGAGTGGGGGCACATGCTGTTGGCCTGTTGCACTTCCCCCCACTGTAGAGTGTGTGCATGTGCACATTTTGTTAAATGGTAAATGGTAAATGGTGCATTTATATAGCGCCTTTATCCAAGGCACTTTACAGAGATTGTGCATTACATTCACCCATTCACACACACATACATACACCGATGGCAGCGGAAACCATGCAAGGCACCAACTAGCACATCGGGAGCAATTAGGGGTTCAGTGTCTTGCTCAAGGACACTTCGACAGTAACTCTGCGGGAGCCCGGGTTCGAACTGGCAACCTTACGGTTACCATCCAGGCACTCTACCCCTGAGCCACCGCCGCCCCTGTTACCGGGGCAGACTGGGTGGTTTTCCAAATCACCCAAATCACTGAATGCTCCTTTAAGTGCATTTGTTCTAGGTATCAAAGGTGGAGTAAAGTGACGACCAATAGCTTGTCTGGTGGCATAGCTATGTCTAGTATTGGTGGGTTGTATCTGTAGAAACAACTGTGTAGGTTTACCAGAATGATATATATTAAACAGAAATGTCACAAGGCTACAAGCCAACCTTTGATCCACTCTCATCCATGACAGGGCAGCATGCATGCATCCACTCAACACTAGTTCTCCCAGAACAGTGCAGAGCGAGGCGTGCTGCCCTGTTCTGAGTCAGCTGAAGTTTTTCCAAATCCTTTTTTGAAGCACTAGACCAAATTGTTGGGCAGTAATCAAGACTGGACAAAACTAGTGATTGTAATACAAGTTTAACAGTTGAACTAGTCAACAGATGTGCTCCTCTACTTATCATTGAAATGTTTCTACTCATTTTAGATACCATTTTACTAATTTGCATCGACCACGAAAGAGTTTCATCAATAATCACGCCCAACAACTTGGCCTCTTTAACCTGTTCAATAGCAGTACCTTGTAAAACCAGACTCAGTTCAGGATTAGATCTCAGCATATGTCTAGAACCCAGCATAATACTCTTTGTTTTTAAAACATTCAGTTTTAGCCTATTTTCAATGACCCAGTTAGAAACCAGCATTAACTCCTCTTGTAACAGCATATTAACAGAAACAGAATTTTCACTTGATACATACATTGTAGTGTCATCTGCATAGATTTCCATACATGCACTTTTTAGTACATGTGGTAAATCATTAACAAAGATTGAGTAAAGCAATGGGCCTAGACAACTTCCCTGGGGGACGCCACATTGAGGAGTCACAATCTCTGACAATGTACCATTAAACACTACACATTGTTGCCTGTTGACCAAATAACTTTTCATTAATTCAATAGCACTTTCTTTAAAATTATATGCCGATAACTTCCTGAGCAGCAACTCATGATCTATCACATCGAATGCCGCACTAAAGTCCAAAAGCACAGCACCCACCATTGACTTCTTGTCAATATTTTTAAGCCAGTTGTCAGTTAGCGCTGTGAGTGCTGTGCCTGTTGACTATCCAACCTTATATGCATGCTGACACTCAGAGTTAATGCTGTATTCTTCAAAATAACCTTGAATTTGTTGTTTACTGAGCACTGGTAAAATACTCACGGGCCTACTATTTTGACCAGTGAACGGTTCCCCACTGCTTTTTGGCAGTGGAGTAACCTTTGCAATTTTCCATAGCTGTGGGAAAACACCATTTTCAAGACACAAATTAAAGATATGACATATAGGTTTCACAATACACTTTACAGACAACTGCAGTAACCTACCATCTAAATGATCAACTCCACATGGCTTATCACTTTGAATTGAAAATAAAAGCTTTTCTACCTCTTCTACTCCTATCTTCTTGAATTCAAAATTACACACCTTGTCCTTCATAATTTTTATATATTTATATATATTTTTATAATTGAATCAGAAATAATGCCACTCACTGGTAGCATCTGATCTCGAATTGTATTTACTTTACTAATGAAGAAATTATTAAAGTAATTTGCTATGTCAACTGGTCTAGTGATGAACTTACCCTCTACCTCTATAAATGAAGGCACTTTGCCCATTGTATCCCTACCCACAGCTTCATTAAATGTTTTCCACAGCTTTTTACTGTCATATTTACATTCCTCAAATTTGCTTTGATAGTGTCGTTTCTTCTTCTGTCTATTCATTTTAGTAATTTTATTCCGAAGGGCTCTATATTTTTGCCAGGTATCAGGGCAGCCAGCTGCAACCGCAGACTGCTTAAGTAAATCTCTCTCTTTTATATATCTTTTTAACTCATCATCTATCCAGGGGGCTTTGATCTTCCTAACAGTACGTTTTTTTAATTGGGGCATGTTCATCACAAATATTTGAGAATAATGTTGTAAATATTATTAATGCAGCCTCTGTATTCTTACAATCAAGAACCAAATTCCATTTCACATTTTTCAAACCGTTAAGAAAATTAGCCTCAGAAAAAGTCTTATACATTATTTTATGAATGATCTTAGGCCCACTTTTGGGCACCTTCGCTTTCCAAGTTGTTGCAATTATGTTATGGTCACTAAACCCCACTTGGACAGAAATGGCTTTAGAGCATTTTTCTGGGGCATTTCTAAAAAAAATGATCTATACATGAGGACGAACGTGTACCATCTCTATTAACATGGATTCTTGTAGGCTGATTCACAATCTGAGACAAATTGTATACCATGGCTGCATCACTCAACTTTCTTTTCAAAGAACAGTTACTCGAAAACCAATCTACATTCATATCGCCTGCAAATAATATATCATAATCAAAATCAGTCGCATTTTGTAACATTGTGCAAATATTATTCAAATAATCTATACCAGAACTAGGTGGCCTATAGCAACAGCATGTTAAAATGGGCTTCATATGTGGTAAATGTACTTGTATCCATAGAGCTTCCACACCATCTATACCTAGGTCTTTTCTAATTTTTGCAGGGATATGATCCTAAATGTAAAATGCTGTCCCTCCTCCATTTTCATCTCTATCTAATCTAATTATGTTGTATCCTTGAACCGCCAACTCAGAATCCTGTATTTTTTCATCTAAGTGTGTTTCTGTGATTGTCATTACATGAATATTATTTTCATTCAGAATAGAGCACAGTTCAGTAACCTTATTTCTTAGACTACATATATTTAAATGTGCAAACCGTAATCCTTTTTTTGGTAATTTAATAGACATTAATAAAAACATGTACAAAATGCAATACAAAAGCTAAAACCAAATGAAAAGCTGAATGACCATTCGGCTAATCACCCTCTGACCTCTTGGGCTTAATCACCAGTTTGTCATATCTTAAACAAGCATATTCGCCCCTCTGCCGAGCAGCTTTCAGCTGGGGCATCAAATCTCTTCTTCTCTTCTTGATTAAATCAGAGAAGTCTTAATTGATATAGATGTTTGTTCCCATTAGCTTTTTAGCTTCAGAGAAGATCGCTTGTCGGTCTTTAAATCTCAGCAACTTCACAATGATTTGCCTTGGCCTGCCCTGATCCTGAAACTGACCCACTCTATGAGCACGTTCAATTTCAATCTTTCTGCCCTCCAAACCCAGTTTCTCCTCCAGCATAGATCGAACCTTTTTCTCAGATGTCTCCCAAGGTTCTCCTCTCTCATCAGTCAGGCCGTCAACAATTATGTTGCTCCGTCTAGATTGATTCTCCATAAAATCCAGCTTTGAGATCATTTCATCAAGATCCCTTTTTGACATATCAAGTTCATATTCAATGTCTTTAATTCTACTTTCAGTAGCCTTTGTGTTCTCCCGTATCTCATTAACAAAGCTATCGGTGAACTGTATGCTGGACTTCACTTCTTGAACATCTTTAATTACCCCATCAAGCCTTTTATGTGACCGGGTCTGGCAAATAGGCCCTCATCTCTACAAGAGTAATTTTGTACAGATTATTAAAGTACAGAATGTAAGCTTTCATATGATGTATCATTCAATGAAATATTGATGACAGCAGGGATCTCCATATATGGGCATAACAGGGATTGTATTAGGGCATCGTCTGGGAATACCCATATATTTTTATATATTTCTTCCTTTTTTATTGACGTTTTCAGGCCTGAAACAACAGAGCTTAATACGGCACAGTTGAGGCACGAGTTCAACTATTAATCTGGTGTCACTGAGGTCAGATGTCTTCCCAGACAGCCATATATGGAGTGCGTGATGTGGCGTGACCATATATGGAGGTGTGACGTGACACGACTGATGGGAAATTCAGGTTTTCATAGTAACTGCGACCAATTATTACTATGAAAGCATACATTTTTTTGTCCATCAGTCACTCACTCAGTGTATCACTCAAAATCCCCATACATGGGGAAGCCTCCATATATGGTGCCCAGGTCTCGTGACATCACGTGACATCATCAGTAATGTAGATCCCTAATGTCATACAGTAGTAAATGCGACCTGCTGTCACAATTAAGCCCGGAGATCCCATCAATATTTGTTTGTTTGTTTGTTTTGTTTGTTTGTTTGTTTTTTGTTTGTCATGTTTATTTCGAATATGCAATAAAATAAATAAAACGGAACAGTTTTGTATTGCCTAATTACAAGGAAAAACACTTAAAATAAATAGCTTAAAATATAAGAAAACAAAACAAAGAAAAAGACAAAAAAAATTGTGACCTGCTGTCACAATTAAGCCCATATATGGAGATCCCATCAATATTGGCCAGCAACTCTACATCTGACCTCAAACCTCAAACCCTTAGATCTCCATATATGGATATATGTCAGAACCTGTTCTGTTGATCCTTCCCCATCCATCCTTACCTGGGCCCTCATCAAACCCTGTACACTCAAGATACTGCCCCCGCTGCCACTCTTAGATCTCCATATATGGAGCTGACCTGTTTGGACATTCCATATGTTGATCTGACCTCATCAAACCCTGTTCACACAAGACACGCTCCATATATGGCCAGTACAGAATTCTTTCCATATATATTGATCTGACCCCTCCATGCAAAAGCGCCAGCGCTCTCCCAGCAGTCTGCTGTCACCCAGGTGGATATGTCGATCTGACACCCCATCCCAAAGCGCCAGCGCTCTCCCAGCAGTCTGCTGTCACCCAGATGTATATGTCGATCTGACACCCCATTCCAAAGCGCCAGCGCTCACCCATAGTCTGCTGTCACCCAGGCGGATGTGTGCACGTGATGTGTGCAAGGTTGCTTCTCACCCTCAGGTGTCTTACTGGTTATTATATGTGGGTATTTATCATAGTCAATAATACAAACAGTTTGTGAAGACAATACCATTTTCTGTATGGTTTTAGAGTGGTGTAAACCACTCCTACAACTGGCTTTGTTAGTTTACGTGTCTGTCCGTACCAAAAAAAATGAGCATGGTTGCTATGGTCACCCTGTTCACACGGGTGTGATTTCAGCTTTATTAGTTTACGTGTCTGTTCGTACCAAAAAATGAGCATGGTTGCTATGGTCACCCAGTTCACACGGGTGTGATTTCATTACGTCAGACATTACGTCAGACCACAGTTGATCAGTCTATATAAGACCTTACACCACTCAGTTCACACGGGTGTGATTTTTTATATTAGTTTAGTCAGTTTTCTAAGTGCACAATGTTTCAGTGAGTTTTTAGTTTTTTTATAATATAAAGTTTTTAGTTTTTTTCACACATAGTTCTAGTTTTTAAGCTTAATTTTAATTACGTTCACACACACACACACACACACACACACACACACACACACACACACACACACACACACACACACACACGCACGCATGAGCTTGCACATGCACGCAATTTAAAAAAAAACAGCATGCATGGGATAACATACATAACGTACATTTGCATGCATCTATTATAGACAGAGATGTGACAGCTGTGTAATTATCTCATCAACACCTCCCTCCATGTGGAGCCTAGTGGCTCAACAAGTTAGTGCACAGTCCTTCATGTTCCTAGTGAGCGCCAGGACCCTGGTTCAAATATGAACATCGTCTTGTCTCGCATGTCTCTCCTCTCTCCGGACCCTCCTGCTTTTGCGTGTACTTCTCACACAGAACACACAGCGTTTTCTTCTATGCTCTCTCTCTCACATTGTTCTGCGCAGTGTTGATTTCGTCGACGAAAATTGTTCGTCGACTACCTTTTTTCACGAATGAAAACTAAATGGAAACTAAATGAAAACTAAGCTATGATGACTAAAACTAAGACTAAATATACTGACAATTTCGTCGACAAATAAAAACTAGACTAAAATGTTAAGAAGGGACTAGTGGACATTTTACAATTGGTTGCATGCTGAAAATAGCTGATCTACAAGCTCACAACACGTCGCTGCGCGACGTGTTGTGAGCTTGTAGATCAGCTATTTTCAGCAAGTGTAAAAAAAGTCATTACGACGGCACCAAGAACCGCCAAAACACATTTTAGTCGACTAAATCAACTGCAGATTTAGTCGACTAAAATCCTATGATGTTTAGTCGACTAAAACTAACTAGACTAACACTAAGACATTCCAGGTGACTAAAATGTGACTAAAACTAAATGGAAACTATTCAAGAGACTATGACTAAAACTAAAATCAAAATGTGCTGCCAAAAACAACACTGGTTCTGCGTTTCTTCTGCAGCCTAACAACAATATCCCCTTCGCCATGCAGTTACAAGAGCCTATTACATTCACTATTACACTATACATTCACGGATCTGTTCCATTGCAGACCAAAGCCTCTCAGCCAGCTTTTCAGACAGTAATATAAAGCAAAACAAACGGACATAAATATTTTTAACGTGACTAATAATTAGTGTCTATGTCACGTTAAAAATATTTATGTCCGTTTGTTCAAGGAGGAAATTGAAACATCAATTATTGATGTTTCAATTTCCTCACTGATTTTAGGCGTTGAATTGGTCTATAAGGGAAATTAATTGAAGTTGATTTATATACTGTAGCAGCACATTTCAGCAGGTGTACGGTGGACTCATTGTGCATCAAAGGGAAAAAAAGGAAAAAAAGAAAAGAAACATGACAAAACATAAAAGATAGTAATTGCGACCGTACTGTAGGTCGCAGATTCCTATGAAAACCTGCAAAACCTGTCAGTCAGTCCGCCCGTCACGCCACCATATATGGCCATCAGTCCATGACGCCTCATGACACGTCACGCCCCCATATATGGCCGTCAGTCCGTCACGCCTCGTGAGACGCTCCATATATGGCCGTCTCCATAAATGAAGATCACAACACTGACCTCATCAAACCCTGGATAGCCATACATGGAGAAGACTGGATCATCACCTACAGTAGATCTGCATATATGGAGCCGGCCAGCAACTCTACATCTGACCTCAAACCTCAAACCCTTAGATCTCCATATATGGAGCTGACCTGTTCTGACATTCCATATGTTCATTCTCCCCCACCCGCCCTTCCTCTTTGATGTCTCCGTTTTGACTCATACCTGTCCATTAAAATTCTAAGTTATTAGTGCAGCCGCATACGGCAGCCTGCGAAAACTAGAGTTCTTAACAGGCCCAAAAATTAAGGCCCGGCCCTACGTGGGCCCTCATCAAACCCTGTACACTCAAGACACTGCCCCTGCTTCCACCTTTAGAACTCCATAGAGTATATGGAGCTGACCTGTTCTGACATTCCAATTGTTGATCTGACCTCATCAAACCCTGTACACTCAAGACATGCTCCATATATGGCCAGTACATCATTCATTCCATTTGTTGATCTGACCCTATAGTCTCGCGTAGCCAGACAACTATTCCACAATCTCCGTATGCTATATATAGAGTCTGGACCTATAGCTCCCATGAGCTGAGTAACGGAAGCTGCCATTTCCGTTCACAAAAATATATTTTAAAATATCTTTAGAGCTTATTTTTTTATTTCCTTTTCTGCTAAGCAGCAAGCTATATATGCTTAGATGTTTTCTATTTATATTATAGGATAAATGTGCGCGACTGTAAAGACGAAACGGAAGTGGAGCCCCACTTCCTCTTTATAGTTTACTCATGACAGCTCTTCCGTTGGCCCAGACTGTATGATGAAGCGTTTAGAAATCGCGGAGGCAACAGTCTGGTAACGCGAGACTAATCTGACCCCCATGCCAAAGCGCCAGCGCTCGCCCAGCAGTCTGCCGTCACCCAGGCGGATGCATGCACGCAAGGGCGAGGTCGCTTCTCGCCCTCAGGGCGTCTTACTGGTATATAAAGTAGAAGGTATTACATAAACACATCTATCCACCACTTGCCATGGAATTTGCTGTGCACTTTCATGCTCTCCAATAGAACCCCTTTTTTTGGGGGGGGGTCCCCAAATTATTTTCGTTTTCGCGAGACATGGCCAAAGCTTTTCCGGGGGTCCCCAGCCAAAAACGTTTAGAACCCCTGCTATAGAGCACCAAAGTCTGACATAATTCACACAATCCTATTCTTACAGTACCTGCATCACATCCCCCCCCCCCTTCTGAATTCCCATATACTTTTTTTTTAAAATCGTGTCAAATAAGAACTGTATTCCAAAAATCACACCCGTGTGAACTGAGTGGTGTAAGGTCTGTCTGACGTAATGAAATCATGTCTGACGTAATGAAATCACACCCGGGTGTGATTTCATTACCTGGCTTTGTTTGTGCAGAAAAAATGAGCATGGTTGCTATGTTCACCCTGTTCACCCGGGTGTGATTTCATTACGTCATTACAACAGGGTGAACATAGCAACCATGCTCATTTTTTCTGCACAAAAAAGCCAGTTGTAGGAGTGGTTTACACCACTCAAAAATAAACAAATGATCCCGACGGATTCACTCATATGGATATGAAGAATCAACGGACGGTGAGAAACATGTTCAATGTGTTTCATTTAAAGTTGTTCTAAATCCGGTCATTACATATCTTAGCTTCATTGTCACAAACTTTCCACTGCAAAGATGTACATTTTTTCCACAAATAATTTATGAGATAAATTATGCATGATCATCAGAATCACACATGCCACCCAAGCGACCAAACATCTGTGTAAATTTGCAGACCTACACAAGGTATCATGTTAGTGTGCAGGAAAATGTTTATGGCAAAAGTCCACTCCCAGTCTGGTTGCAGAACATTTTTATGTTGGGGAAGCCAGCTACTGTACATGATTATAAAACAATCAAATCATAATCTGTTATTATTTCCATTATCAAATAAATGGTGCTTGTAGAACTGTTAATTTAATTGAATTATGGTACTTTATTTTGCTCTACGTCTCTCCAAAGCTTTAGCTGTAGCTTAGTTTGAATTGGGGGCATAACATCTCTTCAGACAACATTTTTTCCAATGAATTTAATTTACTTGTGTAGTAATCTACTTGACAGTGGACTACAAAAACAAACCAAATATTATTCACTGGATTGCCCATTTCTCACCTCACTAGCCCCTCAACAGTCTCAGTTTAAGACCAGGCCCCAGTCCATTTCTCACCTCACTAGCCTAACAGTCTCAGTTTAAGACCAGGCCCCAGTCCATTTCTCACCTCACTAGCCCCTCAACAGTCTCAGTTTAAGACCAGGCCCCAGTCCATTTCTCACCTCACTAGCCCCTCAACAGTCTCAGTTTAAGACCAGGCCCCAGTCTATTTCTCACCTCACTAGCCCCTCAACAGTCTCAGTTTAAGACCAGGCCCCAGTCCATTTCTCACCTCACTAGCCCCTCAACAGTCTCAGTTTAAGACCAGGCCCCAGTCCATTTCTCACCTCACTAGCCCCTCAACAGTCTCAGTTTAAGACCAGGCCCCAGTTCATTTCTCACCTCACTAGCCCCTCAACAGTCTCAGTTTAAGACCAGGCCTTAGTCCATTTCTCACCCCACTAGCCCCTCAACAGTCTCAGTTTAAGACCAGGCCCCAGTCCATTTCTCACCTCACTAGCCCCTCAACAGTCTCAGTTTAAGACCAGGCCCCAGTCCATTTCTCACCTCACTAGCCCCTCAACAGTCTCAGTTTAAGACCAGGCCCCAGTCCATTTCTCACCTCACTAGCCCCTCAACAGTCTCAGTTTAAGACCAGGCCCCAGTCCATTTCTCACCTCACTAGCCCCTCAACAGTCTCAGTTTAAGACCAGGCCCCAGTCCATTTCTCACCTCACTAGCCCCTCAACAGTCTCAGTTTAAGACCAGGCCCCAGTCCATTTCTCACCTCACTAGCCCCTCAACAGTCTCAGTTTAAGACCAGGCCCCAGTCCATTTCTCACCCCACTAGCCCCTCAACAGTCTCAGTTTAAGACCAGGCCCCAGTCCATTTCTCACCTCACTAGCCCCTCAACAGTCTCAGTTTAAGACCAGGCCCCAGTCCATTTCTCACCTCACTAGCCCCTCAACAGTCTCAGTTTAAGACCAGGCCCCAGTTGGCAAAGCTCCCTGGATGCTGCCTGGGAGATTATATTGCTTACAAGAACAAATTGTTCTGCTCTTCCCATCCTGCTGCATATAACACTGTAGTTTCAGTTTATTTATCTTTTATATATATATGTGTCTACGTTATTTCTGCTGAGCTTTGGAGATCTTTTGTATCAAGGCAATCAAAGCAATGCAATAGCTTACAGATAGAAGACAAGAAGCTATACATTATTTAATTCAAATAAAAAAACAAATAACCTTTGAAACAATCACAGGCTGACAGCTGGAGAGAACAGCAAAACAGCAAAACATACAGTATTGAAATGTACCCTTCAGCCTAGTATTCTGTATGTATAGTACAATGCAAAATATAACTTTATATTCAAATCTACTTAAAGCTGCTATAAGCAATAATATATCAAAATTTTAATGATCTTTTTTCCTTCTTTTTTTGTATTCAGACAGCCAGAAAAGGGTAAAACGCTCCCAAAAATGTTTTTGTCTCTGTGACACATCTAGGGGCTGCAATCTGCATTCAAAGATTTTCCTAGAAGCCTTGTCATTAGTCGATTTGCTTGTCTACTTCCTGATTAGTTAGTCATTTTGACCGGGGGTTTTTTCCGACCAATGACAAAGCTTCTAGGAACATCTTTGAATGCAGATTATGGCCCCTATAGATGTGTCACAGAGACTCGTTTTAGAGCGTTTTACTTATTACTTAAAAGGTAATACATTTTTTTGACATATTATTGCTTATAGCAGCTTTAAGTTTAACCAATACATAATTATAAAACACTGGCCCATCGGCAACATTAAAATGTTTAAAATATATACGCAATATTTGTATCTAGATATAGCTCATCATCTGAAAACGTAAGAAAGATGATCATTTTAGCCATTATCTATAGAGCTGCTAAGTTACACTTTATTGATCTCCATGGGACAAATCATCCTCTGCATTTGACCCATTTTAACTATTAGGAACTGTGGGCAGGCACCGGGAAGCGCCCAGAGACCACATCTGGCCAATGCCCTCTTGGTGAAAGTCACTGGCAGGAGTATGTTCCTAAGTGTACTCTGTAACAAAGTCACTGGCAGGAGTATGTTCCTAAGTGTACTCTGTAACAAAGTCACTGGCAGGAGTATGTTCCTAAGTGTACTCTGTAACATTATGTACATTGTCACTGGCAGGAGTATGTTCCTAAGTGTACTCTGTAACATTATGTACATTGTCACTGGCAGGAGTATGTTCCTAAGTGTACTCTGTAACATTATGTACATTGTCACTGGCAGGAGTATGTTCCTAAGTGTACTCTGTAACATTATGTACATTGTCACTGGCAGGAGTATGTTCCTAACCTTTTCGTAAATCAATGTCCTACTTAAAGGGATAGTTCAGATTTCTTTAACTTAAGCTGTATGACATACTTGCCATTAATATAGTGGTTGCAACTGTATCAATTGATTGCCCGAGTCCCGTAGTGGGAGTTCTGCTCTGGTTTGGTGAAATATGAAGTAGTTCCGGTCATTTTGTGGGGGGCACACATAGAGTAATAAAAGGATAGAGACCGAACCGGAGCATTAGCCCCCCGCTATTCATTTCAGTGGAAGTTGCTTAGTGGCGTTTTGAAGCACCCGGAAGAACGCTTTACTTCCGCATTTGCCAACCCAATTTTGGTTGGCAAATGCGGAAGTGCAACCGAGCACTCAATGTTAAAGCCCAGCTGCACGTTTCCTCGTCATGAATCCACGGGTCCGCCTGCAGTTCACGCTCCAACCACTAGGGCCGAGTGCTTCAACGCTGGAGAGCCTCACTGGGGGCTTGGGGGCACAGGGGCCCATGCATTAAAAGTAAATTAATCCACAAAACTAACGTCATTTGTATTGTTGACATTTCTAAAATATTAGTGCAACTTTTTTGCTATACACTACCCAAATTCTCCTCTTCTACACACACAGGCAGGCACGCACGCGTGCACACGCACACACACGTACGCACACACACACACACACGCACGCACAATAGCCTATTTCGACATTGCCGTCTATTTTTTTACTTCCACTCCAAGTCATTTCATGCATCTTGTCCTCCTGTACCTTGTTTTATTGTTCTGCCATTGTGCAAATAAATAAATCATGGCTCAAATGACACTGCTGGGGATGTGCATTGGTTAAAAGAATAACTATGTCTGCAGAGAGTATTGATGCAGAATAATGAGGAAATATTAGCTGGATAACTACCCTAGGGCAAACCCTTTTCTGTAAATTGATTAGTGCACCCATCAGATTGCGCGTATTAGGACCTACTGTAGCATATAGACATCATTTACAAAACAGCACACACTCTAATTTGTCAAACCTTGACCAGCCTTTTCTTTACAGTTCAAATGTTTTTCACAAAGGAAACATTACCCTTAATGGGCCGGTAACAATCGACTTGCAGAAACTTTAAACTTGTCTGAAGTTAATACATGTGTTAATACAAGTGCGGATTGATTTATAGTCCAAGATTTATCGAACTGAATTTAAAAAGGCATGACTTCTTAGCAGTGCAAGGTGCTTTAGCTGATTGATTATTCAGGTCATTTCAGTAAAATGTTCATGACCGTGGAGAAAATATAGTCAAACAGGAAATATTGTTAACCAGTATAGGGGGTAGCAGGCAGTTTTTCCAGATCTTGACAATCTTGCTTGAGCTGGGGTGTGGATATGAAGGAAGGAAGTACTGGGCCCTAATATTAGTTACTAATACTATTAGTTTAAACTGATACTAGTAGGGGTTCATTTTACATTTAACAATGTGTGTCGTTCAAAATTACACTTTTATACCTTTGTCGTACACAATTGGGAATGATTCATTTCTCCAATTCCACAAACTTACAAAGCTGTTACATCAATCTCCAGATTGATCTTAATACGAAAAATAATGAAAACAACCAAACTATACAAATTACTACACACACACACACACACACACACACACACACACACACACACACACACACACACACACACACACACACACACACACATATGCGCGCACACAAGTACACAAAGAGAGAGAGAGAGAGAGAGATTGAGAGAGAAAGAGAACAACGGCTGTTTTTCAACAACCTGCTTGAAATGGTTAGGGCCAGGCTAACTACAAACAATGTTCAGCATTGGCCAGCATATTAGTAACTAGAATTTACGTAAGCCTAATGAGAAGTGTTTGTCTATCTCTGCATAGTTATGCGATGTCTGATTCAATCCGAGGTAAGCTTCAGTTGGCTAAGCATCCATCCTGCTTCTGTATTTCATTCAAGAGCCTTCTGACGCAAATAGACAAAATGTACATCTCGTCCAGTTGGAATATAAAGATGGAATAATAGTGTGGGATTTTGTCATCTGCCATGGCACCAATACAGTGCTGTTTAAAACTAAGTGGCACTAACTTTAACCACTTGAACCCTACAGTAAATACTTTGTTTTTACTTTTTTACTAGTCCCCTCCTTTTTCCCTTATTTCTAACCTATAATGTTTTCAGATATTTTAGCGTGCGGATTAAGTTTAAAATGAGTATACACTGGATGTCATCTTGAATGAGATTAAAATCGGAGTAGTTCTGTAATCAAAACCAGCTGTGTTTGGACTAACTGCAGCAATGTGAATAAAGCAGGTGATTTAAATCAAGATTCTTTCAGGCCTCTACATGTCATCGTTCAAATGTAGTAATTCAGATTTAGCTTTATGGACATTTGATATAAAAATACACAAAAATGATAATTTTTCCATTGTTTTGGCATCTATTGTTATGTATGCCCATATATGATGACCACAGATATGCTCTAAAAGTGTGAAAAACATATTTTTCATTTCACTCCGTCCACAATGTCCACAATGTGTCGCAATATGCTTTTTTTCTCTCCATTGTTCACCCCAGAATAGGCCTGTGGTTAACTGTTCAGCACATAAACAAACTAGATAAAGTGCCCCTCGGGCGCAGGAATCCATCAGGGCAGGTCAGGTTGTGGCCTCCTGGTGGCGCTATAATAGGCCAATGTAAAAAGGGTGCCATTTCTTCTTGGATGGCAATTGGATGATTTGAGGCATTTTGTTCCAAAAATGTGTTTTGCAAAAATCCACCTGTAGGTGGCACTATAACAGGCCAATGTGAAAAGGGTGGGATATATTCACACACACACACACACACACACACACACACACACACACACACACACACACACACACACACACACACACACACACACACACGGACAGAGTGCAAAACATACTCTCTCCCCAAGCCTTCGGCCTGGTGGAGACAATAAGAAGGTACGCACATCCACTCAATGAAGTGTCAGGTGCAGGACAGAAGTCAGAAAGAATCCAAAAAACACTGGAATAAGCTCCAAAATAAATTGGGGGAAAATAATTGATTGTCCGATGAAGGGCCACTGAGGCTTGAAACGTCACTTTCTATGGTGGAAATTTTGCATTTTTGGAGCTTGATCCAGTGTTCAGATGTAGCTGTTTGGCAGCCTTCTCCCCCTGCACACGATGCGTGTCTTCTCTTTGGATAACAGCCTTCTCCCCCCTTGCACACGATGCGTGTCTTCTCTTTGGATAACAGTATAGAGAAAATTGTGTGTGCTTTATTACTGGCTTTCACTACTGTATGTGGAGGCTGGCACAATACAAAGCTTCCTGTTCTTTGGCAAGAGGTGTTGCAGGCTATAATTGTGGACTCGGGCTACTTCAGTTCACCTTGTTTTGATCACAGCTTGATTTAATGTTTTTAGTTTAATATTTCTATGGATCGACCGATAGCCGATATTAAAAGCGGATTAATCTTTTTTATTGATTAATTTAAATTATTATTTTTTAAATTGTCAAACTAACACAAAATTGTGTTTTTAAAAAAAAAATGCATTTAAGACTAGACTAAACAGGGAGCTCCTTCATTGCTTGAAAAGCATTGCTTGAAAAGATGAAAAGATTTATCATGGATAAAATTAATAAATAAACAAAAACAAGATACATATACTCCCACACATACACAACTTAAAACTAACACAACAAAAGTAAATAAGCAAAGTAGCAAACACATCCACCCACCCAGGACCAACAATTTCACAAAAATCAGGGCCCTAAATCATTATTTGCAATCCTAGACCATGACTTACTTAACTTATTGTTTTGGGCAGCTTTCTTCAATCCTAATCCTTTTCTCGTTCGCTCCATGTAAGCTTAGAACGTGAATATTTTATATAATAATAATTTTATAATATTTATGGAAATAAAGCGATTAACCTGTATGAAGGAGGCATCACCAATAGTTAATCAATAGTTAATAGTTTGATGTGAAATATTTGCCAACACATTTTTGCATTGATCATCACACTCAAGGACCTTAAAAGCGTCTCTGTTTTGGTGAGTGGCGAAAGCATATTGTTTTTTAGTTTTTTTAGTTTAGACATCGTGCAACCGGGGCAATGAGGAAAATAGTCGCATGGTCTCCTTAACATAGTGTTAAGGAGAACTCTGATGCTATGAACCATGGCTAAGAGGCAGCCACCAGGGATACACGTACTGCAGTTTGAGAACTGATGCCCTACATCAACCCATAAAACTCCCTATCACCCATATAAGCATGTTTCAAAATTTTGTTTAGTCCATACTACATGTCTCCCCTTGTTCGGTCTATGTCTATTCACTGTTTTTGTATTCGGTTTTTTTCTCCCTCATTGAGATAACTTAATATTGTTCCTGTTAAATTATCACAATTATATTTATAGTATACATTTTAGCTTAAATGTATACTAAGCAGGATTAAGTAGTGTAAATCTAATCATTGTGTTTATTGGCACGGTGTCGCTTGTAAACATGTCTCTCAAAGTAGTTTTATGTGGCAGTCTCTATTAGCAAAACATTTTGGCACAAAGCTGAAACGTCCTGAAATAGGTCCAATGCCTATTTCACCGATGCCAAATATGAGTATTTTAGCCTGGTATTTCTGTTGTGTTCCAGCTTCCAGCTCAGGACAGCTCAGGAGTGAATCATTCAGGCTTTTCTCTCTTACAGCACCCCTGAGGTTACCCCTGAGCATGAAACAATAACCCCCTGAGCATGAAACAACAACCCCTGAGCATGAAACAATAAATAGTGTGTGGCAAGGTCTATGAAATGAAAAGCAAGCTAGAGTTCATTAGTAAATGACAAGTCTAACTACATTAGACTGCTAACTTACAAGCTATTGTAAATTAGCTTGGCTATCTATTGGTAACAGTCACTCAATCACTTGCATTACTGTCTTACCCATTATATATTAGAGTAATGTCACATCTCTTTTAGGTTAACAGGTGTGATGAAATAGGAACTAACTTGATTGGAATTGATTGAAATTTTCATTTCACAGTATGCAGAATGGGTACATTTCAAATGAAAGCACAAGTCAATACAAAAACTGTTACTTTGTAGGTTTAGGGTTAGGGTTAGGGTTACCATGATTAAGCACCGAGACTTGTTTACAACAGGGTCCACCTTTTTCATTTCATCAGAACATTTAAAGACAAATATACCCTTCTATAAAAAAACAGGAGATCATCATATAAAGAAAGTAAAAAAGGGAAAAACATTTACAGGGGGGGGGGACGACGACGACTCAGACTTAATTTACAGGGGCCAGTTTCGAATTGCAGCCGATGTGCTGTTTGAGAGCGGTTTTGAAGGAGTCAAGGGATTCACATGTCTTAATAGCTGTTGGTAGGGCATTCCACATTTTAGTGGCATAGGAGCGGAATGAATTTAATCCCTTGTTTGAGCCGAATCTGGGTTGCACTTGTGTGGCAGTGGGCTATAGCTGGATCATCTGTGTCATCGCATCACACTGCTATTTATAGCACCTTGATGAATTTGCCTCTTGGCGTGGTTCGGTTTTGCAAGTTCACTTTTTAATTTCCATATTCATGAGTTTTAAACTTAAACACCCACTGCAAGCCACGGGTGATGTTCAGCAGATTCTCCTCCACAAGAAGTCAGTGTTTAATTACAACTAATTACCTTTTCAGTCAGTCAGCCCTTGTTGATGGTAAGCATGATAGTAATATGTCATAGAATATGATGATAATAAGCATTTAATTAATAAATATGTATTATCTTGGAAGGATATTAAGCCACACCAAAGTTTGTATTACATTTTAATATCAACTTCGCTTTGGCTTAATATCATCCTGCGCATTTACATCAACCATGATTACCCGTGTGCAACTAGCAAAGCATCTTTTCCAACTGTTACAAAGAAGCAGATATTTATTGATACTGTCAATTGCACATTTACATTTTCAATATGTGCTCTGGAACATTCCTTGTGCATCAATTGTATGTTCTATTTGTTTGGTTGATAAACTTTGTTTACGTTTAGTCACTGCTTTGAAATGCTAACAATTGCCATATCACATTCCTGCCAGCTATACTGTGCATTACAAAACCAGGATGAAAATTAAACTTCAACCACGTCGGTAAATCACTCTGTACTGTACCTCCTCGTCAGCTGCTAGAGTAACATTGCTTTTTAAATGAATATTCTTCTGAGAAATCACCTTCCCATCCTACTCTTTTTTTTTAAACTTCTAAATCCACACTAACCTTCCCCATGCCCCTCCTCTACTCGTCCCTCTCGCGTCGCTCCCATACGTTTTTCACCCTGGAGAACCCCATCCCTCAGCATTTTGTCCTTGGTGCTGGGAGAGAGAGAGAGAGAGAGGAGAACTCTGATGTCCCCAAACCCTTTGGTTTTCATCCACGACGTTTTCATCTTCTCTCCCCTCCCAAATTCCCTGGAGGTCTTTAAGGGGTTAATAGTCCCAGCAGTGAACAACAGGCTATATCCAAAGCACACAGACACAGCATGATATCCTATGTCTGCTCTCTTATAATATATAATGTGGATAATTGTAACAAATCTGTGTGTAATTTGAACCAGTAAAAATACGTTTAACTTCTATGTTACAGTAAAATCTACTATCACTACCTAATTTTTTTTTTGTTATCAATAACAATTCCTCTGCAGTCATACGATATGGTCAGTAAATTCCCTTACAGGTCAATTGTCCCCACTACGGCTATGTTTAATGAACACTCCAAATTTTATTGTGTATGAGTTTACCAGAGCTGTCAGCCAACAATACAACTAATTGTACTCCCCGTCTCGCTGCCTGTCAATCTGCAAACCCTGGCCAGCGGGCACCAGCACAATCCCCTCCATATCTTATTTTAGCAGGTGCTCAAGTATGAGACCCTGCTTTGTGTAGCACTGCAAGGCAATATGTTTGCTGCATGATGGAGGGTGGGAGAATGCTCAGGGCCATGCAAGGCTCCGTCTCTCCCCCAGGGACAGCAGCACATAGCTGGGTGTACTGCTGCCCAGGCCCGCCCGGCCCCCTAGGGACCACCTCCAGAGAGCTGTGGAAGCACCGGAGGAGAGCTATGCAGAACTATTTATAGAGCGGGTAAAAGAGGAGTGGTGATGAGGAACGGAAAAAGATAGAGGAAGGAGAGGAAAGACAAAATGAGAGGCAGAGGAGGGAGAAGGAACACGGAGGCGCGAATTGAAAGATAGGGTATAGAGTAAGAAAACAGATGGTTATTTTGGGTAGCTGATAGTGTCGACACAGAGGTACAGTATGGGTCGACGTGTTACCAGCACCTACACTCATAGAGCACGGCCCCTGACTCACGGTGGTCCTACCAACCAAATGCCTCAGCCCTTATTGATTTATGGTCGAACAAGGTTCAGACAGAGGTTACCTGGTCTAGTGAGAGCTAGAGAGAGAGCGAGAGAGAGAGAGAGAGAGAGAGAGGAGAGAGATGTCAAGATATTGGCACTCCACTGCATGGTAGCGGCTCAACTCGACGCTATACAGGTTACTTCCAAACGTCAAAAGTAGAACTTTTTTTGGTATCACCTCTGTTGAGGCGACACTCTGAGCTGATAAAGGGTGACGTGAAAACTCTGCTGATTTGTCAGAAAGAATAGTGTCATTGCATCATGACGGACTCTCTTATAATCGCATTGGAAGTATTGAATACTGTTAACAAACCTTTAAGCTAGCCATTGTAAATGTGACATGAATATTGAGCAACACACACACACACACACACACACACATCGTTGCCGCGGCACACGCACGCACGTGCACACACAAGCCCGGCGTTGCGTGCTGATGCATGTGCAACATTACGCTACCCAATACAGCTCTTCCAATGGACAACAAACACACGCCGACATATTATAACTCTATGAACACGGTCTGAACAGCAGCTCGCTCACTTACTTGTTCCCCCCCTATCCCCCTCTCTGTCTACATGGAAGGTTGAAAATGCCATTGGAAGTAAACTGAGTTTTATAGGGAACCAAATGTCGTGTAAATAAGTGCCCGGAAATGGTATCGTGTTACACCAAATGTGTGTCGTCCGATTCTGTGAACTGTCTTCATTGCAGTTGGCAGGACGCGGCCAGAAATAACGAAATCAAATATTGTTCCTGCACCACGTGACCAGCCCTATAGCGGAGCTGTAAAGTCATTGTAAGACCATAACGTGGTTAATAAAGATTTCTTTGTGATGTACATGACACAAAAATTACGGAAATATTATATTAACACGGCTCGGCTCTCAAAGTAATGCAATACGGAAATTACCGTGGCAGACTACAAAGAGATAGTACAGTAAATGGGTAATTATTAGCAATTTTGACTACGCAACTAACGGCGTTGCGTTCGGGCCAATGACTGAATACCGACTGAATATTGCAACTGGGCGTGGAATTAAGAGGATTGTAATAATAGATATGATAGAGATCGTTTCCAGATGAGTCGCCATTGTTCTTTAGATGTCTCTACACAGAGACTTGATTGTCGCAGTAGAAAACAGAGTACCTGTTACCAGAAGCAACTAGTGGAGTTGAGTCAAGCCAGCAGGCTATTATGCAGTGGGAAAGTTATCAAACTTTCAGCCTGGAAGATCTCTCACCTTCCATACATGCCTATCTCCCAAAGCCGCACACCTCTTTAATAAATAAACCAAGTGTTATTCTTTATTTCTTTTGCACCTCACTGTCAGATTGATTCAGACCTGGTACTACCGGCATGTAGTACTGATGTCTCTATTTCAAATGTACTCTTTCATCATTCTTCTCACCATGTCCGTACTTTAAAGGGCAACTTTGTTTTTGTTTTGTTTTTCAAACCAAGGTTCATCTTTTAGGTTGTTAAAGAAAGTAAAAGATGAGATGTTCATTTTTCTTTCATTTCAACAATTTCAGCTATTTTTGACAGGGGGCGGGGGCATTCGAAGTTGCTAAAACCTTTTTTACAAAGTTTTACAGCGATTTCTTTATTATTATTATTCACTACAGTTTGTCACCTCCCCCTTCACATTCAATAGATTAGATCCCGTGATCTTTTGTGGACAGATGAAATTTCCTGGGGTATAGTAGGACTATAGTAAATAATAATAAAGAAATCGCTGTGCAATTTTGTAACAAAAATACATAAAAAACATTGTTCGAATGCCCCTGCCCACCCAGTCAAAATTAGCTAAAATCGTTGAAACGAAAGAAAGGAAGAAAAAAAAGCAATTGAAAAAAAATTAACACTCATCTTGTACTTTCTCTAACCTAAACCATGAACCTTGGTTGAAGAAATACAAAATTGTCCTTTAATTGTAAGTGGTTTTATTGCTCCAGACCTGATGAACATGCATAATCTCTGCCACCAAAATATCACGCCATCCATTAAAGATTGTGTATGACTAGTTTCCTTCAAAATTTGCATGAAAAAACATCTACTGTATCAGGAGACCACAACAGGAGGAAAGGAGCTGTCATTCACTGCCGCCATTCCTCCCTTTTCTCCTTTGTACATATAGGCCTAGTGTTGATATTTCTTGATGACATGTATTATTGTGTTAATTTGTTATGCTTGTTGATGAATTGAATACATATACATAGGACCACAATGGAAACAAGTCCCCAGGACTTTTTTGTGTTATCCTTTTAGCCTTAACTGTATGTCCTATCTACATCTAATAAACAACTCAATCAATCAATCAATCAATCAATCAATGTCAACAGTGTCATACACTGTTATTTCTCCTCCAGAGCTGCGTGCGTGCGTGTCTGCGTACGTGTGCGCATCCATGACTGTGTGCACAATTGCACATGCAATATGTCCATTTCTGATCAATTACTGCTCCTGTTTTAGACAGTCGACATGCAGAAGCTTGCACAGTGAAATGTACAACAAACGATACAATATGATTAAGAGCTTTATTTTCTCATATGCATGATTATTTCTACACACACTGTATAGGCAGGCAGGTTTATTTGCTCAGTAGTCCTGTGTGTGTGTGTGTGTGTGTGTGTGTGCGTGTGTGTGTGTGTGTGTGTGTGTGTGTGTGTGTGTGTGTGTGTGTGTGTGTGTGTGTGTGCGCGCGCGCACGTGCGCATCCAGGCACAGTAACATCCTGATGCCATGTGCCTGCATGACTGAGCCCACTCACGCAGCCACCAGCTGTCCATGCAGTGACACTGTGACACAACGGCATGGTGCTCCACGCTATTAGGACTCGTTGTGACTGATATTAAACAGCACAGGGAAAGAACAATGGCCCAAGACGCGTGAGCTTCTTCCTCTTGCATGCTTATTATTATTTATTTTTTTATCTAGCAGTTTTGAAAATCGTAGTTGTTGCTTTGTTGAATTAACATAGTGACGAGAGCCAGTTTCCAGCTTTTCTTAGATGTTCCGAAGCAAGACATTGTACTGTATCCCCAGTGGTTTCCAAACTGTTTCATGTCAAGGACCCCCAAATTGACACTAATTAGCCCGCAGACCCCCATTTGGAATGCCAGAGACCCCCGTAAGAGAAGATTTTTATGGCTCTAGCAGTGATTCTCAATCCATTTAATTTGAAAGACCCCCAGTTTGACATGCATATTAGTCTACAGACCCCCATTTAATGGCATTTTTATCTCTGGGACCCCAATTTATATTGTTAAATCAAATGGATATGTTAGGGTCCATTTGGTTCCATTTGTACAGTCTCAGAGTTACAGACCCATAAGGGTTCTATCATTTAGCTGGGGACCCCCTGGAACTCCCTCCAGGACCCCTGGGGGTCCCCGGACCCCACTTTGAGAACCACTGCAGTATCCTATACCTGTCACAGAGATACTACCTTGTACCCTTTAGCCGCTCTCTAGCCGCAACATTCTTTCTAAAATTCTAATGCTAATGAAAATAGATTGCAGCAATTCCCAGGGGTTATGGTTCATCTTGTGTTGTTGCTTTGGTGGGAGTGCGGCTATAGCCATTCCAGGGCCACACTTTATTGCATCTCTGTCACGAACAGAGCGCATTACTCAGCTGTAATTAGCCTAAATGTAAGTGCATGTCTTTCAGTGTGTGAGGAAACCCACATGAACGCAGGGAGCACTTGCAAACCGCACAGAAAGATCAGGTTTTGAACCCAGAACCTTTTTGCAACAGTGCTATTATACCACTGCACTGCCATGCCAGAGTGATGAAACATAGTTTCACGAGTTTGGGCTTTTTCTACTGCTCAGGGTTGAAAAAGGCAAACAATATAAGCTTAGCCTGAAATAAAAAAGTGTCAGGCTTCCTACTAACTATGTGTTTGTTTCGTACGACACCAGTAAAGCCTGATTTATAGTTGGTTGCATGCTGTGTCACGCACCAAAAATCGACAAGCTCGCAATGCGACGCAGCGTGATACATTGCAAGCTTGTAGTTTTGTTATTTTCAGTGTGCGGCACTGATGTGCACCTAAGTATAAATTGCCCATAAGAGGTAACTCAGAGGCCAGGTGCTGATGCAAGACGACGAAACTGACTTTCCAAACCTTTAAGACTGATTTATATTTAGTCGTGTGACATTGTATATTAGGCATTATGTCACACAATTCGTCTCATTTGATTTAAGCCTACCTTATACTCTTTTCAGTTTTTTTCCCCTATCGTCTTTCCTCTCTCTCCCAAAGCCCACCCCCATGTGTCCATATAGGTTAGATGCTATAAATGCTTTAGTTCCCTTAAGAGCAATGCTTCACACGCACCATGCATTAATATCACTTTCAGAGATAACTGTGTTGAGTGCGAGCGCGCGCTTGTGCACATTCCTCCACGCATGCGCGTATGCGTATGTTTATGCAGATGCGCGTGTTTGCTTGCTCATTCACTTGCACGTGCACATTTTCACAAGATGAAAGATGCATTATCTCTTCCACTCTCTCTCTCTCTCTCTCTCCTCATATTAATTACATCAGGCCTGTGATTTATGGACAGATTACGGGGTGTAAAATGCATTATTTCCTTCTGGAAACAGTTCTCGGGGGAGATCCATCAACCTGAATCACTGTGGGTTTGGGGATCACTACATCATACCTGAGTAGCAGGCTTCCCTGCCACAACACGAAAGCCGACCTACTGCACAGTTACATATTATGCACCACCAGTACGCACTTTACAAGATTGCGCCCTCTGACCAGCACTCACTGTGTCGTTTGAGTCGCGATGGGGATTTGAGCAAGCCCGTTCCTGGAGTGAGATGTCCTTTTTATAAAGCGCACTGGACAGAAACTTTAGAGTTTGTCTGGTTGACCTTATTACTGGTATGGCTCCCTGATGCCGGAGCAATTGGAGCAGGTTGGCGAGTTTTGCCTGCATTTATCAGAGCATATTAGACCTTCGCTAGGCTTCTATTAAACTTAATGAACATTTAAATCCCCTAATGGATTGAAGGGAATTGAGCAGCAAATTATCAGTGTAGACGCTTCCCTCCGGAGTTGATAAAGACACCCGCAGATGAAAGTGAAAGAGACGAATTTGAGGCAGCCTTGTTCATTTCCCCTCCCCCCCTCTCTCTCTCTCTCTCGCTCTCTCTCTCTCTCTCTCTCTCTCTCTCTCTCTCTCTCTCTCTCTTTCTCTCCTCTAAATGGTAAATGGACTGCATTTATATAGTGCTTTTCTCCAAAGCGCTTTACATTACAATGTACTTCACATTGACCCATTCACACACCGATGGCGGAGGAAACCATACAAGGCACCAACCTGCTCATCATGAGCAGTTTAGAGGTTCAGTTCAGTTCTTTCTCTTTCTCCCTCCCTCGGTCTCGCCGTCTCTCTCTCTCTCTCTCTCTCTCTCTCTCTGTCTTATTGTGTTTTCTCTTTTACACTTTCTTGTTCTTCCATTGTCCCCCCACCTCCCTCTCTGCCTGCCTATACATTCCCCTATCATAAACACTTTTTTTCGTTTGCCTCTATAATGCACAGCGCTGTATTTTGTCGTCTGTTTGGCAACAGAGGACGGAATTGCTCCCATGGTCAGATCTCAGTCATTCATCAGTCTCTGTGAGGGGAACATCAGAGAGCTCTCTCTCTCCAGGAGGGGTGTGCTAACACAGCCACGTACAGCAGCCCATTACAGAGCTGTCACACAGTGCCTGCAACCCTCGCTCTCCTTCCTCTCTTCCCCTCTCCCTCGCCTCCCTTGCCTCAGTGAAGGATAATATACCCCAACATGCTAGCGGAGCGAAGAAATATAAATTATCCTCCTGCAATACAGCCACCATCAAACGGCATCACTGAGCAATGTGAGCATGCAGCTCCCACACCCTGGGGGCTATACTGAACTCAGGTCAGCCCAATGTCAGTCCCCAGGCTAATAGGTGAAGAAGAGGCCTCACAGGAGAGGCCCACGCTTTTTGAGGCCACGACGATGT
>NC_136790.1:24925336-24947836 GCF_951216825.1 Electrona antarctica | reverse complement strand
TAATGTTGAGTGAAAAGAGGGGACTGTTATCAATTATGACCTGATCATGATCTGCTTGACCCAGTGCACACATGTTGTGAATCACTCATCTACATATTTGATACCCGTGATAGGATGACCATCAACTGCATTATCAGAGACCGATGTCTGTGCACAATGATGCGAGATGTATGTTCTATTCCTATCCATTCTGTTGTTGTCCTTGTCCCATATCAGTCAGGCCCAGGGGATATTAATACAATCTTACCAAAATGTGTTTGTAAGGGTGTCTACTATACTAACATATCCCACATTGGTTTCTATTCAACCACCCTAGGGGAATTTTTGACAGCTGCTGAAAGCTGGGGTACCATCAACAACCAATATAAGGCTAAATTTCATTATGCTTTAAGTAGCATGTGACATGTCAAACTAGGGGGTTTTCATGATTCTGAATCCATTCCAAGCATTAGTTTGGAATGGACGAAAAACACTCCTTGGGCTAAAAATGGCCATAGCCGGCATCACAAATGTGATGAGGTCAGCACATTTGGGCACATTTGGGCAAGTGGCTATGGCAGAATTTAGCCCAAGAATTTTCCGTGCAATACTAATGCTTGAAATGGGTTCAGAATCATGAAAACCCCCCTAGTTTGGCCATAGACCCCCTAGTTTGGCCATAGACCCCCTATTTTGGCCATAGCCACTTGCCCAAGAATTGTAAAGTTCCACACAAGAAGTTATTGTCTGGTGTTTTGTTGACCTTTTATAATTTTGCCCGACAAATTAAATAAAACTATTAGACTAAACTGAACTAGCATAGGCCTATACCCACCTTAAAAACAAATTGAAGCTAAACTATAATTGAAAACAAAAACTCCAAACTATAATATCCGTGGTGTGTATAAAGACGCATAGCCGTCACACCAAGCTTATCAATGTATGCCCCCAGGCCTCAGTTAGGAACACATTGCCACAATTTAGTCACGACAAGACTGTTAGCATCGTCATTGAACAGTGGCACCATTTTATTTCATACTGTGCGTGTGGGGCTGCGTGCATGCACACTCGACCTGTCCTTTATCTAAAACATTTTTTTCTCTCTCTGTGTCATGCACCTGAGTCTGTTACATGCAGTTGTCCTTGCAGAAATGAAGGATGGAGAATATAAGATGGAGGAGTGAAGGAGGGGATGAGCGTCTGGGCAGAGTGCAGGCAGTGATGCACTTGCCAAGGCCTGCTACCCCCCTCCACCACCACCCAGCCTTGTCCAGGCCTGGGGACACAGGGGGTTCTGTGTGAGTTTAGAATGGTGACTCCACAGCATGTACAGGGGTGCCTTGTGCCTACGTGCAGTGCCTCAATACAGGGTGGAGAAAGATGGACACACACACACACTCAAAGGCATACGGCTCATACGTATTTGTGGCGAGGTTGCATTATATTCTCTGTCACCGTTCTGTCAGACATATGTGTGTGTGTGTGTGTGTGTGTGTGTGTGTGTGTGTGTGTGTGTGTGTGTGTGTGTGTGTGTGTGTGTGTGTGTGTGTGTGTGTGTGTGCGCGCGCGCGCGCACGTGCGTGCGTGCGTGCGTGCCAGAAAGTGAGAAAAAGAGGCTTCATTGCTTTACCACTAGGCTGCACTGTCAGTCTGCCGGTCTCACACTGCCTGCAAGAACAACAAGGCTGGCATCTTCACCTCCATTATAGAATCCTTCAAGAACGATGTGAGAACACATAACTGCACACTTAACTGCCAAGATGACTTTTACATCTCTGCTTGAGTGACATCCCTGACTTCTAACACATTGATGTTTCATGTATCCCTAGATAGCTCACCTTTAAGGAGGAAATATTCATTCATTCAGTAATATGTTATTCCTAAGGCCAAAAACAGTCCTGATAACATTTTCTTCATGTAAACGTCAATGCTAGGAATGGAGCAAGCAAGTATTCATGTAGTGGATTTAATTATTTCACCTATATCTCATTCCCAATAGTTTCCAATTCATATTGCATCCAGGTTTTCAAATTATCCATTTGATCATCTGACATAACATATACGTCCTACCTGATGGGAAACTTCCTGGTGGGAGATCTTTTACTGTTACTATAGTAATGTAATAATAGGATATCTTTATGTTACTCCAGAGTGGGGATCCTGATCAGTATACATTTTATTCTGAAATACACTGTAGCATTTAAAAACTGCAACAACAAAAAAAGTGGGGAAATAGCAATATTTTTGTATTAGGCTACCGGTATAGTAGTCATACTCTATCATGAAAAAGTGGTATCAGTGGCAGTGCACGCAATATTATTAAGGGGCCCAGGATTCCAGGCTAAAATTACTGTAGGCCTACTCACTGTAGGTGAGCATACTTGTGTTTTTCGTGCATGCCGTGTCACATATCAGAAATAGTAATAATCTATAGGCTCAGAACACGTCATAATGCGACGTCTTGTGAGCTTGTATGGGTAATCTTTGGTCCCCCACTCTGGCATTAAAGGGATAGTGATTTATAACGCAGTAAATGTGTTAAAATAAGATCTGGTTGCAAAAGGGGTGAAGTGGCCCTTTAAGTATAAGACAGGTGTAATGGCTCAGATTGGTGCATGGCATAGACCTCTTTCTCATCTCTGGGCTATGAGAGGAAATGGAGTAGGAACTGGCCAAGACTATAGATAAAGTAGTGGAACAGCATAGACAGTAATGTAGGACATGCATGGGTATGAAATAAGGAATGTTGTAAGAAGGGGGGGAGGGGGGGGGGAGGGGGCAGAGTGCTTTATTTATCCCTGGGGGGAAATTGTGGTGTTACAGTAGTAACATGTCATGATAGTACACACAGACACTACGACAACCGTGGTCCTAATGGTTTACAATGAGACCAACCGTGGTCCTAATGGTTTACAATGAGACCAACCGTGGTCCTAATGGTTTACAATGAGACCAACCGTGGTCCTAATGGTTTACAATGAGCGTCATTTCTAGCCCTTCTCTCGAGGAACACTAAGTGTGCCACAGTGAGAAAACTGGTTGTCCCATGTGTCTATGTCGGGATATGTAGGCATCCTCATGACATGTATCTAAATTACTCCAATTGGGATTGCCTGGCAGGGTCCATGGGCAGCAGTTGGCATAAAACAATGTGTATGTGACCTGGTCATGGGCATTTACCAATTTGTCCATAGTGTTAATGCCCATGTAAATGGCCAATGCTAGGTATACAGTATGTTTATAGGTGTGTTCTTTGAGTGAGTGAGTGAGTGAGTGAGTGAGTGAGTAATAATAATAATAATAATAATAAAACTTTATTTGTATAGCACCTTTCATGACATGAAATGCAACTCAAAGTGCTTTACAGAGCAATGGAGAAAGAAAGAAAATAAAAGAAAGGCATAAACATTAAAAAATAATAGCAGTAATGCAATACAGTGAGGACATGAATAACAGATCAATTAAAAAAAAGATTGTAGAAGTGGGTCTTGAGCTGTGCTTTAAAAATGTCTACAGAGGCTGCCTGTCAAAGGTACAGTGGGAGTTTGTTCCACGCCGTCGGCCCGTAGAAGCAAAAAGCTGCTTCCCCGTATTTTTTTGTTGCCATTTTTTTAGGCAAAGCGAGCAGGCCAGCAGTGGAACACCTTAGGGGCGGTTTGGGACATATTTAGGTAGGAAGGTGCGAGACCATTGAGAGCTTTATAAACAAGTAAAAGAATGAGTGAGTGAGAGTGAGTGAGTGAGTGAGTGAGTGAGTGAGTGAGTGAGTGAGTGAGTGAGTGAGTGAGTGAGTGAGTGAGTGAGTGAGTGAGTGAGTGAGTGAGTGAGTGAGTGAGTGAGTGAGTGAGTGAGTGAGTGAGTGAGTGAGTGAGTGAGTGAGTACTGGCGTGTGTGTGTGTACAACCAGATGGCAGGGGTCAGTGTGTGCCTAGTGTTGCAGGGCTTGCAGTGTGTTGGCTAAATATAGCCCAGTAGTGACGGGGCTGGTTAGTGCACACTCATTTACACTGAACCTGCTCTCCTATCTCTCGTCATTAACTCCATTAATGCAGCTTTGGCCCACGTAATAATATTTAACTTGCTGAAAATGTTCGCTTTATCAGCAGGGTGAAGGGTGCTGCCATTGCTTTTCGCTACCAATTTAACTCTATTTTAGGAGCCCCCAGACAGTATTTCCGGTTATAAACTGGAGTGCTGAGTGGTAGATTGCATCGAGTGGCTTTAGTGAGGATGGAGCAGAATGCATGTAAATAATATCGCTATAATCTAGAACTGATTGTGCTTTGAATCAACTGTTTTATACTGTTGGAATCAAAGCAAGCTTTGTTTCTATAGAGAAATGCTAACTTTGGTTTTAGGTTGTTAATATAATATACAGTAACAGTCAACCGACAGGCGTTATTTTTATGCCGTGGCTCTGCAGGAGTCTAGATAACTACGTCTGTCTGTCTGTCTGTCTGTCTGTCTGTCTGTCTGTCTGTCTGTCTGTCTGTCTGTCTGTCTGTCTGTCTGTCTGTCTGTCTGTCTGTCTGTCTGTCTGTCTGTCTGTCTGTCTGTCTGTCTGTCTGTCCGTCCGTCCGTCCGTCCGTCCGTCCGTCCGTCCGTCCGTCCGTCCGTCCGTCCGTCCGTCCGTCCGTCCGTCCGTCCGTCCGTCCGTCCGTCCGTCCGTCCGTCCGTCCGTCCGTCTCCATGCCGTGCCGGAGGATCAGTGCCACATTTCTTGTGCACACAACAGAAGTACCTCCACTATTTTCTTTTCACATACTGTACGGTTGAATTATGTTTGATGTATTGAACTTTCATAATGGAAGTCAGGTGGACCCTGATCGGCGAGGGGGGGGGGGGGGGGGGGGTTGTTGTCACACTCTCCCATCAAAATCAGGGGTGCATCACTGAGGACTTCACCTGGGATGTGCAGACAGAACAGGTTAGAGGAAGAAGGCACAACAAGGCCTCTACTTTCTCAGACAACTGAAGAATGCTGGCAATGGCATGGGTCCCAAAGTCCTAAGAGCCTTATATTGACCATATTAACACGGCGGCCATTTTGGTATTAAGTTAATGAAATGCCACACCACCCCCCAAATATGACATGGGAGCAAAATGGCCGCTGTGTGGATATAGTCAATAGAGGCACCACCGAGAGCATCCTGACTGGTTGCTTCACTTCCTGGTATGGCAACTGCACCGACCTCAACCACAAGGCAATGCAAAGGGTTGTGCATACAACCGAATACTTAATTAATGCTGTGTCACTGTCTTGATATTTTCAAGTCAATTTAAGAAGACGAAAGGTGAACACATAATGTGACCTTTGCAGCACTCCAACAACCATGATTGGCTACTGAAGCGTTTAGTAATGACACTCTTCCCCACTCTGGTGTCCGCGAAGGTTCCATAACTATTATGGACACAGCCCACTTCTTACACTCAACACTTACGGCACTTTGCTCTTTTTACCCAGTTCCCATTACTCATCTCCTATGTGGCAACAGAGAGCGAGTTCTAAGCTGCTTACCTCGCTGGTGCACTCGTTGCAACGACATACCTCACTCCTCTCATCTCCTCTCATCTGTCTCGCTTGTCATCCCACAGTCTCCTCTGCTCCTCCTTCCAACATGGAGGTCAGTGACTCTCTTATCAGGGTGCAGCAGCTTACACTGTCTGGGGTCAGAGGTTGTACAAGCAACAGGTAGACACAGACAGAACTGCATGTGTGTGTTAAGGTGATCGTGGCTGGGGAGTAATGGATTACTAGGGCATGGGATTACACTAATGACAAAACTCATATCATTGTAATGTTGCTACCTTTAATAAAACGGTGTTCACAATTGTTAAGGCAATCTGTGGGGCACATGCTCAGGAAGACATAATAATGAGGCAACACAAGGATTCATAGTTTGGAAGTATTAGAGATTTACTCGAGTAAGGAGTCAGGAACTTACATGACCAATTCAATGCATCGGAAGACCCAGTCTGACTCTCTGAGTAAACATAAGGCCACAGCCTTTATAGTCTCCACTCCCACAAGAGACATCCCCCAACATAGCCCAAAGGAATTTGGGCCAGTAACAAAATAACCAACCAGCACCACAGGGGTGTCACAGATAAGATAACATCAGAGTGCAATAAAGGGGTATTATTATATGTTTGCAGTCTAAATTTCTATGACATTACCCCACTTTTAAACATTTAAAAACCCCTAAACACCACTTATCAGTACATCGCAGATGTAGGCAAAAAACCTGGAACCCAATGGGTTAGACAAACAGGGAAAATTCCTACATGGCCCTCATCATAGAGCGACCGCACACAAGGCCTACGATACACAGTGGTACAATAGTTTCAAACAAAACAAACAAAACAAGGCAAAGCCAAATTAAACATACAGCAAAACGTCGTAGCCCTCAGACCAAAAAACATCTCCCCTCAGACCAAAAAACATCTCAGCACCAGAAAATGTCCGTTCAGAACTGTCCACTTTGCACACATCACAGACAGTGTACTGCAGGTGCCATGTGGTCCACACCGCACAGAGCAATCCAAACCGGAAGTAGCTCTTTCACAGAGCTCAAAGCACCAACGTGCATTACTTCCACAAGCTCCAGACATGTCGTGAGCTTGCAGATCGGCCATTTGACAGAACTGCACACGTCACAGCCTTCCAAAAGACCAGAAATTGTCACCGCACAGGTGATGCAACATCATTCAGAAACGGCTCCTGAAGCACATGATCGCAGGATTCAGAGTCCAGAGTGCTAACAGCACTTGATCCCCCAGTTAGGGACATCAGCGTGGACACGTCGCGGACAGCAGACTAACCACTCATTTCTGAAAAAGAAAGAAAACCAATGCGAGTAATATGTCATTAACCACACCTAACCGGAGCCGGGCATTCATTCGAGATGGCCCCTGACCTTATATAAATCACGGGTCCCGCTCCGTGGGCATGCCTGCATTTAAGCCCCCAGCCTGCAGGAGCAGTCACAGCAACCCCTGGTCTATTATGGGTAGGTTAAGTCGGGTCTTGAACTTAACCTGCATTAATCAATCGTACTTATCTTCTGTCCACAACAATCAGCTGGCACATTATTACCTTGTGTTATCTCAACATGGATAGGCATAATAAGCTTTGGCCAACACGGATAGGCATAATAAGCTTTGGCTTGATCATGTAACACAACTGTCTTTCAAACACGGAAATGTAAGTACCAAAATTAACTATTCATTCATAAACCAGCCTATACATACTATCATTCATTAAACCCGACTCCGCATCTAAGTGGACCTTAGTTAGTTGACTTAGTTGACAATTTCTCATTAATACATATTCCATATCATCCCCAAACGATACTTAGCCATGTCATCAGATCCACTTCATCATTCGTCATGTTATTCCAACACGACTCTTCTCATTATTATGGAGCTGAAAGAAAAAACTACAACACCATTGAAAAGCCCTACTCTACCTGGATCACATTTCCTTCGCTATGTCATCTCCAGCTCAGATACAGTCACATTACTACTAATTTCAATGTTGATGGTGGACTCAATACTACGTAGCTACAGCAGCAATAAACATGTATTTTCGAATTTTATTTACTGCTAGTCCACCACTTCTCAATGCCCTTTCTGACTCAACCAGGCTATGCTCAGCTCCACCGTACAACTCTAACTCTCAGTAAGCATATGTGTGTTTGTGCAACTATCTATTGCGTAGATATCTTATCTCTGAACACATTCTTATATGTCTCTTTAGTATGGCATCATCAAACAATACCGTTGTTCAGAACTAATCGCATAACTGCAACAGAACATGATTTAGAACATCCTCCTATGCTCAATTATTCCACCAGGAAACATCAAGTTGTTGCATAACTTACCCACGTAATACTCACAGATTTTGACTTCCAAATCCAATGACTTCTGCAAACACAGCAAGATATTCGGCGCACATGCACACATGCACAATTTCAATTTCCGTCAGGGATTAGTCAATTTCGTTAGTAACACCATGCAAATCTGGATCGCTCCACCATGAACCTAAGAAAACTTGGATCAGAATATTCATACAGGAAACATAACAATTTTAGTACACTCTTACATACTTTTGTTTGTTTCAAGGCGTCCCTCGAAACAAACCCCTCTTTGTCCTGATTTAAATACACCATATAGCACTCCTATTTCTGTATTTGTAGATAATTGAACAATGTGTGATGACTTATCAATATGATACTCCACCTTGGGGCGTCCAAAGAATAGATCACAATATGACCTATTTTGTCAATGGGTTCTTCTCTTCCTGCTCAAATCCTTATTCAGCTCATACCTGCTCCTACTACTGTAGCCCTATTTATTAATGTATCACCCTACTGATATGTTCGCACTATTGGTGAGATGCGAAAATACTTTCCGCTGTACTTTAAACCGGTCTTGAAGACAAGAGTATAGCACAATATAGCGTCAACCAAACTGTCATGCATCATTACAAATACTGCTCAAATCAATTGTTATTTAACAAAACTATGCCTGCAATATACTGAACTTGCAAGTCTTGCATCCTAATTTAATTCTCTAACCAACATAACGTAGAGATTGACTGATTTTACACCGTTTCAACCTCTAAGATTTTACCTTGATCATGACCTTCAGGACATTCTTTAAGAATTATTCTATCTTAACTGTCCTTCTTATTTGAGTGAGCGTAATTACTGCACACACATGCTGAAGTGATTCAATGATCTATCTCACTTATCTAGTACTATACTATTGAACTCCACTAATTTATTTAGTATTGTAGTATCTGCCCTGAGCAGCTGATCATAGTATGCCTTTACATTCAGCCATACGGCTAATGAGATCTCCTCTTTGCTCTGCACTAAACTTCTGTGTACAGAAGGACAAGGGGTTTTTTGTTGTGCCATAGCATCACCCTCCCCAGGCTAATCAAAACACAGCTGGCCTACCATCATAGAGATAACACAGCTGCCCTGGGACTTCTTGGAAGGTTCAACCAGGTCAACCCAAATTCCTTGACAATAGGCCACTCCTAAAGCTTGATCACAATCTGATCATGTAAACAGGTTACATCAGTACAGTATGTCTTAAATTTAACTCATACAGCCAATACATCAATAACAGCCATGTAATCAATAGACCTTTTTGCTAAAACCACTCATAACTTCGGCACCACTAATTGAACTAAATTAACTTGTACTTTCACTATACCTTGGTCTGAATTTTTAGCCGAATGAAGCCCCTAGGCAGCACTTAAACGTCTATCTCCAGAAGGGGGTTTTATTATCTCTGCTATTGACCATATGTCACAGGAACTTAGATAAGTGCCCTGAAACAGCTGGAAATCCCTTTGTTTACTGATAAGATCATTTTACGTCCTGCATGGGACACAAAAAATCAAACTCTGCTTTTAAGAGTTTGCCAGTTGTCAGTGAGATCACAGTATTTATCACTACTATATTTTAGTAAATACAACCTATTTTTGTTTTATAGCAGCCATAAGTGGAACAAATGCAACTCTGTAGCTACTCACTATCATTCGATCCCAATGTACACCTGTCAGCTTCACCTCACCCCTCCACCATACTGCAGAGAGAAACACAATCAGCCACAAAAATAGCACAGCTTTTTTCGCATTCAGTTGTCACCAACGCGTACTCCTTCATGTCGGGATTCCGATTCAAGAATCTTTGTTTCCTTCAGATTCCGATCGTATCATTGTCCAGTGATCCCCCATCACTGTTTGCAATGTCAGTGCATCAATGTCCAATGCTAGTGACCAATGTCCAATGTTCAGTTCGTTCTCTTCTCAACCCTGACACAGAGTTGCCCCCTCATACTGGAAAAAACAAAACCAGTAGTTTGGACCCGTCCATGTGGTACCCTCTTTCCAACGGAACAGGATGAGGTGTTGTCGACAGCCGTACATTTATTTTTGCATAATATTGCAATCCACTGTACACTAAAGTTTGCAATTATAGCTGCTATATTCTATTCCATATTTAACTTTTGGGTTCCTGTCCTTCAAATAATGTCATCAAATCAATCACCGTCACAAGCTATCAGCATGTGGGCATACTCATTTTATTTTATGCCTTATTTGGACTTTCAAAATTACAAATCTGTATATACTTTAAGTCATAGGCCTACTGTATATTACACTTTAAGACATACTGTAGATTACAACCCAACACAAACCGGGTATACTTATGACTTACACTACATTTTTTACACTTTAAGTCCTTAAATAGGACACCAGCTGGTTCTCCCTATACTGACTAAAACACTAGCCCCAGGCATTATTTGTGTACCACATGGAGTGAAGACTCCACATTCTTTGCATCTTTTCTGCTTTTACAAGCCGACGGCTTCAAACAAAAGCTCTGGCTTATCCAAAAGTGTCGTTTACAACTTAAACAATAATCACTATTATGTGTCCATAAAACATTTTCAGCTCTTTTGAATGTATTGATTGCATACACTGCTCTGTAATATTTTCGGCCTATTTGGTGTTCCTATATCCTAATCTTACCTATCCATTCTGTTTTACCTTAAACATTTTAACATTACCATACTGTTTGGCATTTTTCTTTTCTCCAATCTGTCTACAATTAAACAACGTGCTTATAATAACTAGTTTCGCGCGCACGCAGTAGATCTGTCATTTTAAAAAACTTTCTTTCAGTCTCAAGTAATCTTTATCTCAATCTCACTCCACTAACTGTCACACTGTCCAATTTACTATTGAGCAGACGCTCTTAATTCAGAGCGATTTACAACATGAATATCCAGGGGCATACTTATACATCAAGCTGCGTATATTACAGAAAACAGGCGATAGCCTCCTATACTGTATGGTGCATGGCTTAGCAAGGCTCACTTCTCTAGGAACTAAAGAGCCACTTAATTTTAAACACTTAAACTAACTTTTAATATCAATCAGGGCATGGCCTGCCTGGGGAATTTAGATTAAATTCTTTCTACATAAAACAATTTTTAAATTTCACGACAACTCCCCTTAAAAGGGAACCGTAATAGCCCTCAGGGGCTAGCTATCATGCCATGTTAAGGATAAATAAGTCTATATTAGACAGTCACTTGATCAAAATGAAGTGATAACTAGTAAACCAGTCATCGATGCTACTCTTTCATCAAGGCTACTTTAGCCCCACACTCAGGATAACTGAGTGAGGTAATAGATTAAACTATTTTGACTACCATTTCACCTGTTGACTACTCTAGCCCACATTTCGACACAGAAACTGTACATAATGCACCTAAATATCTTCTCCAGGCCCTAACATGTTCTTCACAAGTTTGAGCATTTTCACTCATACACATGTGTACACTCACGCTTTCAAACAGTATACATTGAGACATATGTACTCCATACACATACTGTATTCACTTCCTTATTTTTATCCCTATTTGGAACTATTTCCATTTTCTCGTCTCGAGAATCATATGACATCATATGATTTAAAACGTATTACTTTACCTTAATATATCTCTATATCAATTCTCATATCTTCATTTTCATTCTAGGCTGTTAACTATTTAACATCCCTTTTTCACAATTTCCTCTCACACTTCTTTTCTGTCTCACACTGTCTGCCTCTCTCTCACACACTCACATACAGGCAGAACACTCCATTCTACACTCAATTCAGTTTTCATGACAGACCATTCACATTCATTTTCAATGATATATCCATACATAGCGCTTCACAATTGTTTTATGCTTCTGTTAGCAAAGGTACCCTAGTATAAGGCGAGGATCAACCCCCCTTCTCAGTAGCTACGAAGTTTAGGCAAGACAACTTGTCTCCCTTTTTTTTTTTTCATTTAACACTCACAGACATACACTTAGGACTTAGGACAATACACACACACACACACACACACTCTGGCTAGCCAATTTTTTGTTGCTTCATAAAACAACAAGGATACCCTAAGGCAGGATCTCTCCCCCTCTTTAGACAGCAGGCAACGTAATGAGTGATTTATTGAATAGACTATTCTTTTTTCCCAACGTACACTGGTACCATTTGTCAGACCTCCTTGTCTAACCATCTTGAGTCATTCAACCAACCAAACACTGTTCCTCCGTCTCTCATGGCATGCACATGAAAGGCAAAACTTCCGTTTCCCTCTTTTAAATAGGCCATCAAAAAATGCCTATCGTGATCACAACCAAATTTCATCACTAATACCTTAAAACCCCGAATAAAAGCAATACCTCATTTTCTGAACATCCAAACAGACACCTCACTTGCGCACGTCGTCGGCCCAGCCCGAAAGAATGAACTTACTCACCAAGCCGACGACCGCCAAGTCCAGCATTTAGCACACCATCTCGGTAGGAAACCTCCAAAATGTTAAGGCAATCTGTGGGGCACATGCTCAGGAAGACATAATAATGAGGCAACACAAGGATTCATAGTTTGGAAGTATTAGAGATTTACTCGAGTAAGGAGTCAGGAACTTACATGACCAATTCAATGCATCGGAAGACCCAGTCTGACTCTCTGAGTAAACATAAGGCCACAGCCTTTATAGTCTCCACTCCCACAAGAGACATCCCCCAACATAGCCCAAAGGAATTTGGGCCAGTAACAAAATAACCAACCAGCACCACAGGGGTGTCACAGATAAGATAACATCAGAGTGCAATAAAGGGGTATTATTATATGTTTGCAGTCTAAATTTCTATGACACAATCATTGCAGATACATTTTTAACAGATGACATGGTATGTGTGTAATTCAGTTTCAACATGTTCAAATGGAAGGCATCGGAATTATGATAATGCACAGATGTACTAATTGGGAAATAATAATGTTTGCGTTAGAACCATTAGGGTGGTGTTCCTTTGAACGCTAATTAGAGACATGATTGGATGTCTCTAATTAGCTCGTGATGCGTACTTATCCTCCTTTTAATCTAATAATTCAAGTCAATTCAGAACATAGTCACATTATTAGATTGATGACAGGGTGGGGTTGATTGTTGGTTACTTCTTCCCCCTTTAGCTCTGCCTTAAAAGTAAAACCTCTGTTATGTTATGCACTTTTACAAATATTATAGCTCTTTAATACAGTTAATTTTAGATGAAGGAAAATTAATTGTATTACTGCAATTCCATGTGAAAGAAAACTCAAGATAGCCTTTACTTTTCCTATATTATATTCATACAGGCTACACAAATATTGTTGTAATAGGTAGTAGGTGTCTTGTGTAAGATGTCATCTTACACAAGTTAAAATAACAATGATCTATTTAGAACTGGCGGTTATGACTACGAGACAGGAGCAGATATAATACAAATCCAACCTAGCTGTCAAAATAGCTTGTGTCAACACTCAACATCAAGCCTATAAGGTGCCAAGCTTTCTAATGTGCGGTGAAAGCAGTTCACAGAGCAAACTCATTAGTAGTTGTGCCTTAACAAGCCTTATTCACTCTCACTTATTGTACCTGCATACTGGTATGCTGCTGATTGCTATCTTACTGCTGTTCTCTGGACTCCATCTGTTACTGACTCCCTATGTTATGACATTTATATTGTTGTTTTCGTTTTACTATAATCTTCCACTGTCCTATATGACTGGCTGTGTGGTCCTGTTGTCTAATATGTGCCCATGTGTTAGTTTGTACAGTCAATGCACCGATCTAACACCAAGTCGGGTTGGGACAAAACGGTAGACCACACCAATGCAGCTCATTGCAACTCAATGAAACAGTTTTGTCCAAACCCGACCCTTTGGTGTGGTTTGGGCTTTAATCTCCTACCACTGGTGTGGTGGTAGACCCGCTCCCTGATTGTTATTGCTGATGGTGTCTGGCCAGCGGATGCTCAGGATCCTCCTCAGGCAGCCGCTGAGGAAAATGTTTGCACCTTCATCGTTGTTGCCTTTGTTGTCCTCCACGTCTCTGCTGAAAATCCATGCATGTAAACAATTATTTATACAACAATGTTCTGTTTTGATCGTACACATGAAGTATTTATGAACCTTGTGTTTCCATTTGGCCATGGGAGACGTAGGCCACACGAGTAGTCGGCATGCGTGCCAGAAGCAGTCAGCCAGTATAGTCTGGCTTCGCCACTGAACATCACATCGAGATTTGTGCAGCTTCATGGCCAAACGTGAAGACTATCATGGAGGACTAGCATTTGTTACACAGGTTCTTGGTCTTGGATTTACTTAGTCTATAGTAAATTAAGTAAGTATTATTAAGTAAGTAATTACTTATATGTAAGAAATGTATTATATTAGTATGGATTTGTATATACTATCATTCCTTTTTATGTGGTGGACATCAGGAAGAGTATTACTGCTGTCATGTGTGGCAGGGGATCTGTATAAACATGGAGAAATCATGTTAACCTTCATTCATCAGATGGTTGAGCTGTATGTGGTGCAGGTATAGTATATTAGGCTGTTGACTGTTTGTGTGTTTGTTGCAAAGACAGAAGATCCAAGAGGAGCATGAGACCGTGAGAGGGTTTTACATGAACAATACATCAATAATGAGGTCATACTCTGTGGATGTGCATGGGTCCATGCATGTGTGTACTCTACATGCAATGCTAGTATATTTGAATCTGTGTGTGTGTGCGTGCGTACGAGTGTGCGTGCGTGCGTGCGTGTGAGGGCATTACAGGGTTAGCGCTGTTGTTGTTGCTGTTGTGATAATACAGTTCAGGCCTAATTAGCAGTCTCCTTCTAAACCTCCTGTGTCCTTTCCCAGTGCTGAAAGACATTACCAAACAAGTAATTTGAATGAAAACAGCAAATGGCAGAACCCAGAAATTAGAGCGAGATGACCATAGAGTATATATATAATAGAGACTGAACTAGCGCGAAGCTCCGCCCCCCCAGCTATTCATGTCAGTGGAAGTTGCTCAGTGGCGTTTTGAAGCACCCGGAAGACTGCCGGAAGTCCCTCCCAGGACCTCAACTTTGAGGTCCTGAGTGACGTAGGGCAACCGAGCGCTCAACGTTAAAGCCCAGCTGCACGGGGTTTCCCGGTCATGAATCCACGGGTCCGCCTGTAGTCCCTCGTCCTACCACTAGGACCTAGAGCTTCAACGTTGGAAAGCCTGCCTGCCCCCTTGGAGATGACTTAAAGGTTTTTTTCTGATGCTTATTTGCTTCCTTTACTGCTGTGTATTTCATGTTACATATTCCTGTGAACATGACATTCTGCCAGAGGACTGACATCCCAAAAGAACAAGAGCCAAAAGCGATGACTTATCTTTGTATATTGTCTTCCCCCAGAATGCCTTGTCTTGACTTGTTTGGAAACCCCGAGAGTTGACAGACTGACAGACTGATCCATAGAGACCCTTACACAAAGCATATGTGCCTTTTGTGTGTGTGTGCTGTGCGTGTGTCAAAAGCGGTTATGTACTGTAGCTACGCCTATACCATTTATTTATTTTGGTTTACAAAATGTAATTTAATGTTAAGACATTTATGTTTGAAGGCCGAGTGATTATACACACATCATGTTAAAGGTTTCATGACATTCATTTTAATTTATTTTTCTTTTAGGTTTTATGACCTCAATTACACCCAAATAACCTGAACTTTGAACATTCAGTGGATTTTCTGTGGTCTGGGATTTTCTCTGTGTCTGTGAAGCCTTTTGAGATGCAACGAAAACAGGCAAAACAGTGAAAACAGTGACATCTGCTGGCAAATCCCATTGTCATATATAGTATTTGCTCCTCACAATCCCTTTAAAGCACAGGTGTATGACTGCTAGTATTAACTGATGAAAATGTAACCACCCTATTCCTTAAATCAGTCAGTCAGTCAGTCAGTCAGTCAGTCAGTCATAACCTGTTTGTTCCACATGCATGGTTCTCCTCCTCAGTGGGTTGAGCAATTCATCTGAACTTGCACAATGGGCATTAGACATGTCACGGTGTTCGATGTTACTGGTGTTACCGGTGGGCGGGCACGCCACCGAGTACATTACTTGCACACCGTTTTATTATTATTTTTAATATAGACTATTTATTTTCTCGTGTACCCTATAGCCTAAAACCACTTCAGTTCATTTTCGTGTGGCACCCATGTGCTTATAAGCAGGTTATCAATACTACTTAGTCAGATAACGGGTGGTACAATTATTATTATTATTATGAAGAGAAGTGAGTGCTGCTCTTCAACGGGGCTGCAGACAGGCAGCAGCCAGAGCGGAGCTGAGCACACACGCAGCATGGTGTCAGATTTCACTTTGGCTTTAGTTTGGTGACTGCATTGGACTTATGAGCATATACTTCCACAATGTTTTTGTGCTTTCACAATAACCTGTAGCAACGATGCGCTCTCAATTCATCCTGTAATTGTATTTTTTAGCCTCGGAAACCTAGACGTTTTTATTTCCAGGGAGAAAAAAAAAGTCTGGGGCCGAGTCCACTTCAATTCGTCATAGAGTAGCGCAAACGTCGATCGCTCTCTGCTGATTTCTGATCGTCTGCACCTTTGTTAAATTGACGCGCACACACATACACACGCGTAAACACACACACTCGTCTATCTCTCTGTCGCTCTAATTAATTAGTCTCATGTCGCGCAGCTGCGTCTAGCTGCCTATGCCATAGAAAGCATAGGTGGACCACAGGCTAGTATTTTTTGACCGTGCCTGGCTGCCTGCCTATACTGCCTAAAGCCTCGACGTAAGTTACTTTGGAAATTAGATCTAGAAGTGTAAGCGCTGTTGTAGTTTGTGTTTCTGGATCATTGCCAGGCAGGTCTATTAGGACACCTAGTGGTTGGATTCGGTGTTACCGGTGTTACCGGTGTTGAGAAGCGTGACAGGCCTAATGGGCATTGACCATTAGCATTATGCAGACAGCCACCAAGGCCGTTTTGCATTTAAATCAAATCTAAGCTGTTAAGTAGCGTTTTAGTGTATATAATCCAAGTGTTTGTTATATTTTTAATTTATCCTTTCAGTCAGGCAAGTTTCCAGATCGAATGAAAGTTGCAAAAGTTATTCCACTTTTTAAATCAGGAGATAAGCATAGCTTCAATAATTACAGACCAGTGTCATTGCTCTCACAATTCTCTAAGGTGCTTGAAAAGATCTTTGCACAAAAGTTTGATGCTTTTATTGAAAAGCATCAATTGTTGAGTGAATGCCAATATGGCTTTCGGCAAAATAGGTCCACAGCAACAGCTTTAATGAATATAATGGAGGAAATATCAACATCAACACGTGAAAATAAATATACAATAGGGGTATTTATAGATTTAAAAAAAGCTTTCGACACCTTGAATCATTCAATTTTGATTTCTAAATTATACACATACGGCGTGAGAGGAATGGTACTGGATTGGATGAGAAGCTATTTAGACAATAGACAACAATATGTGCAGTGGGCCGGTAACACATCAGAGTGTATGAAAATTGAATGTGGAGTCCCTCAAGGTTCTGTTTTGGGACCCAAATTATTTAATCTATACATTAATGACATTTGTGACGTATCAAAATTGTTACAATTTGTTTTGTTTGCAGATGACACAAATTTTCATTGCTCTGGATATGATTTAAATAATTTAGCTGAGACCATTACACATGAAATGAAAAAACTCAAAAAATGGTTTGATGTAAACAAGCTCTCGCTGAATTTGGAAAAAACGAAGTTCATGGTTTTCGGAAATAGGAAAAAGGATGACCAGGTGGAATTATCCATAGATGGAGTGGCCATCGCAAGAGTATCAGAATTTCGGTTCTTAGGTGTAATAATGGATGACAAATTAACATGGAAATCCCATATAGCACATGTTAAGAAAAATATCTCAAAGAGTATTTTTATTTTAAACAAAGTGAAGCATGTGCTAGAAAAGGAAGCAATGCGAATATTATATTTTTCATTAATTTCTCCATATCTTAGTTATTGTGCTGAAGTGTGGGGGAATACGTACATGACCACCACAAAACCATTATACTTATTACAGAAGAGGGCAGTACGAATCATGCACAAAGTGCATTATAGAGATCACACAAATAGTCTATTTATAAAATCGAGAGTATTGAAATTTGAACATATCGTGAAGCTACAAACCTTATTAATTATGTTTAGGGCAAAAAGCAAAACATTACCAGTTCATCTACAACAGTTATTCGATCCTAGTTCAGAAAGTAGGGATAGTAGGAGGAAATTTGACTTCAAACATAAGTTTGCACGGACCACTCAAAGACTGATGTGTCCTTCAATAACAGGAATCCGAATATGGAATTCTCTGGATGACAATTTAAAGGGTTGTACAAATATTTGCCAATTTAAAATAAATTACAAAAATCAAATATTTAGACAATATGAAGACGATGAATAGGTTAACTAGAGCTAGAGCTGTCATTTGTTGCACGTGTCATTGCTCAACTTCTTGCTTGTTTTGTTTTTCTCTTTTGTTTTGTTTTTGTTTTGTTTGTTTTTTTGTTTTGTTTTGTTTAGATGTGTATGCGCCAATCAATAAAGTAAACTAAACTTTTAAGTGAAAAGGGGGCAGGTATTTATAAGAATTTATTCTTCTTCCTGCTCCTTTTCGTCATAGGTGTATCAGATACTGTATGAAAGACAAATGAATTATGAAAGATATGAATTGTTATCTATTATGATTTGTACTGTATTGTGTTACACTATGTGCGAAATAAAATGAAATGAAATGAAAGTGTGAACGTCGGAAATTCAGAATTCGGGCTATACTGGCTACACTTGGATATAATCTCCATAGCACTAGCACGCAGATTGACATGTTCAATGCTCCGAATCCATGTTGTGTGTTAATATAGCAAATATAGCTTAGCTCAAACAGCGTCAACAAAGGAAAAGGAAAATGCTAGAACCCCCCCCCTTTCTAAACTAATGTTATTGTATATGGAACAACTTAGCCTCAAATTGCACCTTCTTAAACTAAACTGTGTTAATAACCTACTGTTCACAAAAAAGTTTACATAACGTTGCTACTACAGGGAAAACATGCACATAGTTTTCTACTCCTTGATTGCTCTTTCTTGTTTCTTTGTTTGCTGTGCTTGCTGTGTTTTTGTTGTTTTGAATGTTATGCTATCTACAGTTGGAGGCCATCGATATTGTCCTTTTCTTTTTGCTGAGGTTTGCGTGATCTGCGCAAAAGGACAGTTAACCCATTTTGGGCGGGAACCCCTTTTGGTGTTTTAAACATTATGTTATAATTTAGCTATTGAAAAATAGCAGATCTACAAGCTCATAGCGCGCCACCGAGTGGCGCGCTACGAGCTTGTAGGTCTGCTATTTTTGAAAAATCGTGAAAATTTAGAAGGATTTTTTCAGGATTTAGAAGGATTTTTAAAAGTTTTGAGGTCAGGCCTAAATGGGTCAAATGATGAAAGGGACAATATCGGTGGCACCCAACTGTATGCCACTGCATTGTCTGTACGGAAGCCTAACAAAAATAAGAATAAAACCTTGAACCTAGAACATGGAACATGGACTTCTCATGGTTGTGGTTTCCAACGATTCCACGTCGGATCGTTAAATGACCAGGTTGACACACACATACACACAAACACATGCACACCACAGTACAAGCCAACAGGATTAACTCACGGTCCAAAACCTAAACTATACTGTAGAGCACATCATCCAACAGTCTGGCTGCAGCCGTGTTCCAGCAAACAAGGTCGCCCACGTCCATTCTGCAGCCAGAAAGTCTGCATATAGTTGTGCTGTGCTATGCCAAGGCTGACACCTAATGTGATAACAAAACTGCAGATCTCCTTCTGTTCCCACCTATAGGTCCTCCTATATCATTTACACATGTTCCCACCTAGGTCCTCCTATATCATTTTCACATCTGAATATAACCCTATACTGTAGCTCCCACCCTCCCTTAAAGAAGGAACGTGTGTGTGTGTGTGTGTGTGTGTGTGTGTGTGTGTGTGTGTGTGTGTGTGTGTGTGTGTGTGTGTGTGTGTGTGTGTGTGTGTGTGTGTGTGTTTGTGTGTGTGTGTGTGTGTGTGTGTGTGCGCGCGCATGTGTCTACTGTGTGCGCATGTGTCTACTGTGTGCGCATGTGTCTACTGTGTGCGTATGTGTGAGTGTGTGTGAGAGACAGTGTGTGACTGTGTGGAGTATAATTAAAGGAAGCTAGTACAGTATCAATCCCTGTGGCCAATCTTTGTGAGCCATGGGCCATGGCCATGATTTGTGGAACATTTCATTTCATTACTGCTTTTTTGAGACTCTTCATGCAGTGTCTGGTCTCAGATGGGAAACAAATCGCTTAGGCGCTTATTTTCCCAATGATAAGATATAACAGCCTGGCTGCATGTTTGACCTACTGTACAGTGGAGGCAGCCGTGGAGGCAGCCGTGGAATCCCAGTCCTTGTACAATGTCAAAAGTGATATTTAATTTAAAAAAATGCAAAAGAAAAGTTCTGCTCTAACCACAACGGCACCTAACCCCAACCCTCTAGCCTTAACATTTCCAAGTGCCCGAGTTGAAAATATTTCAGCCACACAAATACATGCAAGCACCCAAATACAGCAGTTCAGCACCTCGTCACACTGCTGGGGTATATCCAAAAACGCAGTTCTGCCATTGTAAACAAAACGAATCAGCTCTAATGTCACATCACAGGCTCAGCTTTACAGGTAAAGAAGTGGGTGAAATTCAATTTTGTGTGTGGTCGAAATTCAATTTTGTGTGTAGTAATGTAATTTTTTCCAAGAGAAACAAACAAAGAAAGGTAAGAAGAGAAGAGGGGAGTAAGGAGATCAAGGCAGGAAAAGAAAGAAAGTTTGAGTGGTTTTACCACAAAAGGTACATGCAGGTAAAGAGTTTTCTTCTGTGTGGTCTTAGATATTTACAAGCTTTTGCCACAAATGCTACGGGGGTGCATACTTAGTTTAGACTAGTCATTGGTTAGACATGGGTTAAGGTTAGGTTTAGGTGTGCTGCCCGGGAGGTTAGGGTTAGGGTGAGGGTTTGAGATATAGTCTAGTAGCCAGCCCATAGAGCCCCATTGTGAACCCAGCATCATGAAAACCCCCTAGTTTGACACATCACATGATCGCATGATGAAATTTTGAATATTTTGCCTTCTATAGGTTGTTAATGGTATGGTCACATATTATGCCAATTATGAAAATTGCTCAACATAATGCAAGCATCCGGCAGTTTCTACATGCTGGGGACCCATACTCAACATTTCTAACATAAAACGTTGGTGTACTCAACATGTCCGGGTTCACTTTTTGGCTACTAGACATAGGTTGTAGTTGTAGGACTAATGACTGGTCTAACCAATAACACGCTGACATAGCGATACATCCAACATATAACGTGTACCATGCATGTAATCTCATTTCTGTGTTTTAAGTAAACGAAACGCAATGCTGTTGTGCAGATTTGTATTGTTTTAAACGTATCACAGAGATGGAACATGGATAAAATGACACAGGAATGTTTGTACATTCTCTGTAGTAGATGCATGCTTTAGATATGTCCTTTGCTAGAGTTCCACTATTCCATGAGTGACGTGCTATACTGTGTGTACTCTACATCCCTCTGTATATGCACACACACACACACACACACACACACACACACACACACACACACACACACACACACACACACACACACACACACACACACACACACACACACACACACACGTTATAGGGGGGGAGACTAAAGACAGAAATAGATCAATCAGTGCAGTGGCAGGTGTGTTGGCAGGTGAGAGCTGTTGTCTGTTTTTTTTATGGGAGACTGCTTAGAAAATCCTCCTCTCTCTCTCTCGCTCTCTCTCTCTCTCTCTCTCTCTCTCTCTCTCTCTCTCTCTCTCTCTCTCTCTCTCTCTTCCTCTCGCTCTCGTTCTCTCAGCCATTCCTCTTCTTTCTCTGCTGGAGATCCCTTCATCCCCAGACAAAGCTCTCGGGGGACTAGGGGGGGGTAGGGGAGGAGGAAGGAGGGATAGGAGAGGAGGAGAAAGAACCAGGACTGTCACCAAACACACGATGAGCTCTTTGTCACTCTGAGAAAGAGAGCGTGTGTGTGTGTGTGTGTGTGTGTGTGTGTGTGTGTGTGTGTGTGTGTGTGTGTGTGTGTGTGTGTGTGTGTGTGTGTGTGTGTGTGTGTGTGTGTGTGTGTGTGTGTGTGTGTGTGTGTGTGTGTGTGTGTGTGTCTCAAAAGGATGTTCCAAGTAAAGGAATTGTGGTGGGAAACCGTGGGAGGTTACCGGGAGTGTTGCATCATGGGAGATGGGGTCAAAGAGAGTTCAACAGCAGGCACACGATGAAGGAGAATTCCCAGCATGTAAACACTTTATACAACATACTGTACACACACACACACACACACACACACACACACACACACACACAACATAACACAAAACGCAAAACAAGACACACACACACACAAGACACGACACATGCAGACTAACACACACAACACACAAAACACAAACAAAAGCATGCACATAAACACGCACGG
>NC_136790.1:24887836-24922836 GCF_951216825.1 Electrona antarctica | reverse complement strand
AGCAGGGGTCATCACCATGTTGGATCCATAAGGCCGTTCTGTTTGGAGCAGGGGTCAGCACCATGTTGGATCCATAAGGCCGGTCTGTTTGGAGCAGGTGTAACATGATTAATAGTGCTTCCACTTGCCCAGGCATTATATTGTATTGTGATACAGTGTTCTGTGACTTTAAGAGTACAGGCGGTTGCCTTTAAGGAAATGACGTAACCTACCGCACTTCCTATTTCATATGGGCTTTGAAAGCGGTAGGTTGTGTTTATTTTGCGCTGCAGATTATTTTATTATTTTAATTTACAATTGTGTAATATATTGATACATATATGTACCCAAAGTTGTTAAGACACATACTGTGTTTTCATGGTACTGCATCTGCTTTATTTCCAGCAATTGTTATTCTGGAAAACGTATCCAAGTCAGTGCAGAGCAGTGATTGCCTCGTTGTCTTTTGTACAGGTACATATTGTATTTATTATTGTCATCTCTTGCTATTTCATATGGGCTTTGAAAGCGCAATTGTTATTCTGGAAAACGTATCCAAGTCAGTGCAGAGCAGTGATTGCCTCGTTGTCTTTTGTACAGAAATAAATCCATTCACTGCTGAGATCCTGGTCTATGGTGCTTCATAACACAACGCAAGATCACGTCTGTTACACAGGGGTCATCACCATGTTTGATCCATAAGGCCGTTCTGTTTGGAGCAGGGGTCATCACCATGTTGGATCCATAAGGCCGGTCTGTTTGGAGCAGGGGTCAGCACCATGTTGGATCCATAAGGCTGTTCTGTTTGGAGCAGGGGTCAGCACCATGTTGGATCCATAAGGCCGGTCTGTTTGGAGTAGGGGTCATCACCATGTTGGATCCATAAGGCCGGTCTGTTTGGAGCAGGGGTCATCACCATGTTGGATCCATAAGGCCGGTCTGTTTGGAGCAGGGGTCATCACCATGTTGGATCCATAAGGCCGTTCTGTTTGGAGCAGGGGTCATCACCATGTTGGATCCATAAGGCCGGTCTGTTTGGAGCAGGGGTCAGCACCATGTTGGATCCATAAGGCTGTTCTGTTTGGAGCAGGGGTCAGCACCATGTTGGATCCATAAGGCCGGTCTGTTTGGAGCAGGGGTCATCACCATGTTGGATCCATAAGGCCGGTCTGTTTGGAGCAGGGGTCATCACCATGTTGGATCCATAAGGCCGTTCTGTTTGGAGCAGGGGTCATCACTATGTTGGATCCATAAGGCCGGTCTGTTTGGAGCAGGGGTCATCACCATGTTGGATCCATAAGGCCGGTCTGTTTGGAGCAGGGGTCAGCACGGACATACAAAATGAGTGAACAATAATATTACCAGAAACACATAAATAAATAGCCCTGAATTACCATACCAGTAAGTGTGTTCAAATGGAACCAAAGTGTGTTCAAATGGAACCAAATGGACCCTTATGGGTCCATTTGATTCCATGTGAACACTCTCAGAGTTAAGGGGGTCTTTGCAAATAAAACATTTGAGAACCACTCCTAATGTGAACTCCTAATGTGGACTCCTAATGTGGACTCCTAATATGGACTCCTAATGTGGACTCCTAATGTGAACTCCTAATGTGGACTCCTAATGTGGACTCCTAATGTGGACTCCTAATGTGAACTCCTAATGTGGACTCCTAATGTGGACTCCTAATGTGGACTCCTAATGTGGACTCCTAATGTGGACTCCTAATGTGGACTCCTAATGTGGACTCCTAATGTGGACTCCTAATGTGGACTCCTAATGTGGACTCCTATATGTGGACTCCTAATGTGGACTCCTAATGTGGACTCCTAATGTGGACTCCTAATGTGGACTCCTAATGTGCCATAGTGTGAAAATAAATAAATGTCATACTTATTGTGAAGAAAACCTGCAGACTTGACATTCAGTAAGTGGGTGTATGATCAAAATCAGAACATTATAATGGTGTGTAAAACAGAAAATCGGACACATTTGTCCGTGTACGGACATGTTGGTGACCCCTGATTTGGATACATCTATCTGGAGCAGGAAACTAAAGAAAGACAGAAAGAAAGTTGATAGTATATGAACTCCTATACTAGTGGTTTGATGTACTTTGAGAGTTTATATGATTGGTTTCTCTTGGCCTGAGAGACCCACTGAGAAAACATTGCGAATATAATACAAAAACTCCGGGTAAATCAGCCAGGTATTGTCAATGTTGAAAACTGGAGCTTTTTGGACATGCAGCATTTGTCAAGTTGAACAAAACGGTTCCTATTGATAAAACGTTTCACTGAGTGTGTCTGAGTTGCAAGAGTAACAACAACAATGAAATGACAAATGAGGAAATATTATTGAACGTCCATTCCCTAACAGTCTCCCTGCTGCAGGGCAGCTTTGCATCATGTACGTACGTCTGACAGCATGGCAATGAAGCAGAGGTGTTCTGAGACCTTCCTCTGGAAATGTCCTCTTCTCTCCCCACCTGCATGCCAGCAGAGGACCACAGGGGACATGAACTGTCTCAAATTGTCCCAGTCGGACTCATTATCTGTATAATGGATCTCTCTCTCTCTCTCTCTCTCTCTCTCTCTCTCTCTCTCTCTCTCTCTCTCTCTCTCTCCCCTAATGATCTCTGCCTCTCGCTCTTCCTCATTATCAAACAAAAGACACTTAGCAGCAGAGCATTTACTTCAGATGAATTGAATATGAAGGACCCAATGGAAACAAGCCGCATGGTGCTTTCTTGGGTTATAGATCCTCCTAGCAGACAGTATTCAATCAATCACAAACAAGAACATTTAGACAGAGAGTCATACTATTACAGCTTTATTGAGCTGAGCGCTGTCATTCTAAGGTCAATGTCTGACCACTGTCTTCAGCAGTGGTGGACAAAGTATATACTCAGGTATTCAAAATAGCTGGGTCCCAATTCGTCCGAAATCCACAACATCGTGCACTTGGTGACAAGTTTTAGATTTTTGGCATGGTGGTAGGTATGGTTATAAGGTTTTCAAAAACCATCGCAAACGAGTTGGGCTCGCCCCCTAGTGGTACGTATGAATCCTATGTTAAATAGGCCAGCATTGGATTAATTGCAAACAGACCACTAGGGGGCGAGCCCAACTTGTTTGCGATGGTTTTTGAAAACATTATGCCCATACCTAACATCATGCCAAATATCTAAAACTTGTCACCAAGTGCATAATTGATATGATTTTTCAAATCCCAGCTTTATAGGCATTTTGTAGCTATCGTGGACGCAATCTTGAAAATGATGCCTTTCCAGAAGTTATTATTTCCTATATCTAGGATGTTGAAGACCAGACACAATGAGAGCTGATAAACTCTCTCCTCCACTCTTAGCCATCCCAGGCTACTAAAGTGGGCAGAGGTAAGATGAGACCTGGGGTTGAATTTTAGTAGTAACCTCACAAGCTTGTTTTGGGAGGTCTGCAGCTTTGTTTTCAATGGCTTAGAGATACCTCTGTACCATGAAGTACAAGCATAGTCAAAGTGACACTGGATGAGGGCACCGGCCAAGGTCCTCATAGCACTGCTGTTGACATAAGGGGATATCCTGCCCAGAAAACGGGTTCTCTGGTTGACCTTTGAGATTGCCATTTTTTCACCCGTGAGTTTGTTATCCAAGATACAACCCAAGTAGTGACCTCTTCCTTATTTGTGACTACATTGTCACCCACTCTAACTGTGAAGCCCGGGGACTTGACAGAGAGAGAGATAGTGTTGCACTGTTGCCTGCTAATTACAATATGGAGCGTGCATGAGAGAGAGAGAGACAGAGAGAGAGAGAGTGTTGCCTGCTAATTACAATGTGGAGCGTGCATGAGAGAGAGAGAGAGAGAGAGAGAGAGAGAGAGAGAGAGAGAGAGAGAGAGAGAGAGAGAGAGAGAGAGAGAGAGAGAGAGAGAGAGAGAGAGAGAGAGAGAGAGAGAGAGAGAGAGAGTTGTCTGCTAATTCCCCCGCACAGCAACTCTGTCATTTCTCGACCGTTTCGGACGCAGGACGGCTCACGGAAACCGGGCCGGCACCCTCGGCGCGTTCCGGTGGGTCTGGAAGTTCCGGGGACCCACCGGGGACCCCCACACGTAGTTGCACCACTCAGTTCAAACGGATGTGATTTTTTTATTATGTTCAACTGTTAAATCATCATTAAATCATGACCAAGATAAACTAACTAACTATAACTAAACTGTTGTTCTGTAGGCTTTATTGACGGTGCTTCTTGTTTTTCTTGCCTTGCCATATATCACCGTTTCCCAAACAGTAGGTCGGGATCCATAATTATGTGGGTTGCGGTCCTCATTTTATGGGTCGCGTGTAAATACCTCTTTATTTCGTGTTTCCTACATTTAGTTATTAGTCATTATTCATTCAAAATAATTCCATTAAAATCTTTAAGAAATAGTGGAAAAATAGCAGATGGACATGCTCACAACATGTTAAAGCTACATTTAAATAGCAGATGGACATGCTCACAACATGTCAAAGCTATATTTAAATAGCAGATCGACATGCTCACAACATGTCAAAGCTATATTTAAATAGCAGATCGACATGCTCACTCACAACATGTCAAAGCTATATTTAAATAGCAGATCGACATGCATGTCAAAGCTATATTTTTGGATCCCGGGAGACATCAAACTTCGCTCGATCTAAAGAGAGAAGTTTGGGAACCACTGCTGTATATGACAGTGTATATACTTTCCTTCTCTGTAACTCTTAACTGCTGTGCTGCCTCTGGGCGACTCCCCCGCGGGATCAGTAAATCTATTGTACGTGCATGTGACAATATACAAGACAGTATACACACACGCACACACGCACGCACGTGCACACACACACACACACACACACACGCACATGCACACGCACACGCACACGCACGCACACACGTGCACACACACACACACACACACACACACACACACACACGCACACTGTATATACAGTACATACAGTATATACATGCACACACAATCCTTTACCTAAGGACTACATAAGACACACACACACACACACACACACACACACACACACACACACACACAGACACACCATGGGAATGAGCCGCCATGCAGAGAGGCACAGCTACGGCAGTACATAATGGGGTCTGTTGTTGTGATTGTTGACAGCTTGGCTGCTGTGGACCGTGCTGTGTGTGTGCGTATGCACGCGCACGTGTGTGTGTGTGTGTGTGTGTGTGTGTGTGTGTGTGTGTGTGTGTGTGTGTGTGTGTGTGTGTGTGTGTTATTGTGGCTGAATGGCGTGTTTATGTGTGTTATTGTATAAGACAGAAAGAGCATGGCCGTCAACACAACAGCGCCTCAGTCCCTGTGTTGCCTGTGGCCGGCACCAGGGACCCCGGTGCACAATTAAAACGACCCAGCTGCGATTATTAGCTGCCTCTGGTCCTCCTCCTCCTCCTTCTCCTCCTCCTCTCCTCCGCATCTCCCTCTACTTCTATCCCACTCCCTCTATTCAGACAAAGAGATAACGGCTGGCCCAGATGATGGCAATCATGAGTCCTTGCTACTTTCACAGACAGAGGTTTTGCCAGAGGAAATAGACGCACTGTGCGAGTGGTACAGCCATCACATTTGGTGTGCAACTGCAAACCAGAAGAAAGAGAGAGAGTGTGCATGTGTGCGTCCGTCCGTCCGTCTGTGCGTGCGTTTGTGTTTGGGGGGGTTGCGTGTTCCTAGGGTGGGTGTTCTTAATCTTTGCTAGCGGCACGCAGCTCTGTTGATCTCACAGTGTTGAGGAGAGGCTTATCTACAGCACCAGCTTAGGCATATGCTGTAACACACACACATGCACACTTACAGTCTTACCATGCATATGCTGCGCATAACACACGCACGCACGCACGCACGCATGCACGCACGCACGCACGCACGCACGCACGCACGCACGCACGCACGCACGCACGCACGCACGCACGCACGCACGCACGCACGCACGCACGCACGCACGCACGCACGCACGCACGCACGCACGCACGCACACACACACACACACACACACACACACACACACACACACACACACACACACTAGTGAGTAACACATGTGCACTCTGCCATTGCAAAATTAAAAATAAAAACCAACCATCATAGCAAGAGCAGTTCTGTATTAAAGTACCCAGAATTCCGTGACTGGGAGGCTGGGAAACAGAGGACCAGTCTAGCAGTGCAGAGAACATCAGCCCTGGGGCTGCCATAATCTGCCAAGGTCTTTATGGTCCTTTCATCAGGCCCACTGAATCACGAACAAGTTTTCCTGTGAGTCTGCACGAACATTTCCACCATGAAAGAGCATGTTGCTAAGCATGGCTGACTAGCTAGTCCAGAGCAACCATGTAGAAACCCCTATAAAATGGTGATCAAATAATAACTAAGGACATACATTCACCAGACGTCTCGTATGCAAGTTAAGTCGACATAATGCAGTTGTTATCATTTATCAGTTTGCTTTTGCCATGTGGCTCTGTGAATAACCTATACCTCTGATCAATGTGACTACTGGAGTGTGGATCTACTGCTGGCATTTTGTCTCTTTTCCCTGGACTTGCTTATCAATAATTGCAAAATTACCTCGGGGAAAGGTAATCCCAGAAAGCAGATGGAATTATATATACTTGGTTGGTTTGCTTTCACTGGCACGTGTTAGCAGGGTGATTATAGCAGTCAGTGTGACTGCAGTGGGAAAAGTGCTGGTAGCTGACGACTCAGGAACGTACATGAGGCTGTTAAAGTATAAATGTTATGTCAAAGTGAAATATAACTTTGGGGCAAAATTGAAGACAGAGAGGGGAGGCGAGCTCAGGGAAAATTACTTTTAGGGAAACAAGAGCAGTTTCTTGCGGTTTCATCTTTCATGGTCCAGACCAGGTTTTAATACTGCAACAGCACTGGTTACAAATATAAACACGACAATAGCTTCTCCTTTGTAAACATTATTTGCTGCATGTTTTCATTTAAGTGTGTATGTATCACGGCTTTGACATCAGCTATATTAGTACATCTGCTGTTAATGGACCTAAGGTGGGCCTGTAATGACGTGAAACAACCCACCATGCACAAGAACACTGGCTTTAATTGCATTTTAAAAAGGGTGCATATTGTCAGCAAAACATTACTGACACACCTATAGTACATCATGAACTCTACTTGCAGGAGACGGTTGGCTCACAATACTAGATAATCTTGTCACTGACATATTATATAGACTAATTATGGCATATGGCCTCCCTGTCAAATATTTATGTATTGATAGCAAGTTACTATTTGCCAGTGGTGTAAAGTAACTAAGTACATTTCCTCAAGTACTGTACTTCCTCAGGTACTTTTCTTTAATGGAGTATTTGCAATTTTCAATACTTTTACTTGTACTCAACTACAGTATATCTCAGAGGCAAATATTGTACTTTTACTCTACTACAACTTTTTAGATTTTGATTATTATTGCAAAACATACATTAACGCCCTATGGTATATTTCGGCCAGAGCTTGTAGATTAAAAAGGAAAAAAAATAGTATACATTTCATGAATTTGAAAACGTGGGAAACAAGACATTCTGCATAATGAGTACTTTCTACTTTTGGAAAAAAAAAACGTTTACTGAAGTAAATGTTGAATACCAGACTTTTACAATGTATTCTGCAATGCATTTCTACATTGCAGTATTTTTTAGGCATAAGTAAAACATTTGAGTACTTTTTCCACCACTGCTATTTGTGCAGTTCATGAATGTTTTGTAAGATTGTATTGTAATGAAGTATAAATTAGCTGCTACTGCTGAAGCTGCACTGTTGGCCACTTTAAGAGGTTATTCAGGGACGACATCCTGAATAGAAAGAGTTTGTCCGAAAAGCTGAGCGAGGAATCTAACAAAGCCAGCAGGGAAGACATTCTTTACTCAAAGCGCTGCCTCCTTTATGTCCTCAATGCAGGCGTTTGATCAAGTCCGTTCTTAACTCAGACTCATAGGAGGTCATAGGATGGGCAAGTATGTGTAACGCAGAGTTTCAGAACTTTATTATGCGGCGCTTGATGTCGTGTCAGTGGGGTTGTTTTTGATGTTTGCTCACCGGGGACGCGGCTGGCAGGAAGCCGAGCGGTACCATTCCAAATTGCATTTCTGGGACAAAGTCTGTATTGATGCCCTGGCTTGTAAGGAGTAGGAGTCACTGGGAGGCCAGTGGGTCGAAAGTCTCACAGTCAATAATCCAGATTTTCCACTGTAAACAAACCACACAAAATCCGCGCGAGCGGACAATATAAACGTGGTACCCCCCAAAAAAACTGCACTTAATCGGCCACCGAAAATAGAAGTTCTGGAAAAACGCTATAAAATCTGATCGCTGACTCCTTTTTTTAGTCAGAAGATAAAGACATCACATACTGTAACTGCTGCAGATAAAAAAGGACCAGCATGACTTGAGCCCCCATTATACTACATATTATGCAAGATCTTGCAGATCCCTGAAAAGTTTTTGAGGTTTTTAGAGCAGAACTGAGCCGTTAAGGACACTGAATCGCAGTAGGCGGTGGGAGAGGGGGGGGCATACTTAACAGATGTTTTCACCAGAACACCCAAACTGCATCATGGGATATTTTAAAGGTCATTGGTATTCTTCACTAAGAGGCGTTTCCCCAGAGCTCCAGCATACTGTACCTGTCAGCGAATCCCACAATCGACGACATTACAATCAGCCAAGGAAATAATACGTTATTTGTTCTATTATTGTTTCATGTTTAAGAAAAACTGGTGGCAGAATAGTTTGTGGCTTTCTTTGCAGTGTTTGGCACACAGAGCTGTGGACTACAGGATAGATAGCATAGAGTAGCCCTGGGCCCTGACTTTGAATGTGTAATAAGCTTTATTGCAATCACGTGGGGGAGACAAAGCGCACAAGGACTTCATCATAGCAGGTAATTACTTTCTCAGCTGCGGGGTAAGTTCCTGATGAAACTCTGCGCACAGCCAGCCGCAATGACGAAGTTAAAGTCATTTAAAAACACTACATTTATTTTATAAAAATGTATACAGATAGTCTGGTTTCTGTTTCTGTTGGTGGTTCTGTAGGAGGCAAGTCGTACGGAAGAAAGACCCCCTTCTAGATTGTGCTTGTGTGTTTGTTTATCTGGGACTAATCTCAGGGCTAAACTCTGGACCGATGGGTGCCAAATTTGTTGCATTTTTTCACATAATGCTTCACTTTTTCTTTTTCCTTTTTATATTTAACATTTAGCATACAGTCAATGGGGGTCGGACTTAAACCTTTGGAGTCATACATCATAGAAATAGATGTACAGTAGCCTGTAGATGTGATCAAGATGTCTAAGTCCTATATTCTGCAGATCCCCTGGGTTTCCTACCCATGTGATCAAGATGTCTAAGTCCTATATTCTGCAGATCCCCTGGGTTTCCTACCCATGTGATCAAGATGTCTAAGTCCTATATTCTGCAGATCCCCTGGGTTTCCTACCCATGTGATCAAGATGTCTAAGTCCTATATTCTGCAGATCTCCTGGGTTTCCTACCCATGTGATCAAGATGTCTAAGTCCTATATTCTGCAGATCCCCTGGGTTTCCTACCCATGTGATCAAGATGTCTAAGTCCTATATTCTGCAGATCCCCTGGGTTTCCTACCCATGTGATCAAGATGTCTAAGTCCTATATTCTGCAGACCCCCTGGGTTTCCTACCCATGCAGGGCCCGCAAAGTCAATGAGAAAGTTTCCTTACTTTTCACTTAGGCCTAATTAATTAACTGAGCAAACATTTCTAATGAGTTCATGTGCTCAATCTCTATGTTCAAGTCTCCTTCAATAAACCATTATGTTCATTTGGTAATTCATGGCCTTATTTAGACTAAAATATATGAAAAAGCAGAGCATGCTTTTGTGGCTATGTAGTGATTGACTGTTGACAAGTTGCTACCAAGGCGATCAGGGTAGAGGCATAGCAGCAATGCGTATCCCCATCTCCGCTCGCTCATCCACATTATGGTCACTTCTGACTCCAACAAGAAAAAAAAACATATTGTGGCAATCACACTTCCTAATATATTTGAGGTATAGAAAATCTCCTTCTAGATCTCCTCTATAGATGACGTCTTCCTTTTGTTTAATGGTACAAGAGAACAACTTAATAACTTTTTTTTGTTTGTTAACTCATGTTCAGATCATCTGAAATTTACCATGTCTTCTGATTTTCATTCTTTGAACTTTCTGGATCTACTGATCTGCAGGGGAGAAGATGGTGTTTTATATACTGACCTCTACACTAAGCCAACTGACCGAAACTGAGAGCTGACAGTTGTCACCCGCTACATCTAAAAAACAGCCTACCATATAGCCAATTTTGCAGAGTCAAACGTATTTGCAATAAACCTACGGATTTGAACCGGCATTTGATAAAAATGCAGGCTAAATTTAAAGAACGGGGCTATTCCAATACCCAGATTGACAACGCCCTGGATAAGATCAATCATAAACCTAGGTCTGATTTATTTCACAGACGGTCAGAAAACAAGACTCAGTCAACCATCTTCTCCACTACCTATTCTAAAGTGTCTGAAAATTTCAGTCATATTATAAAAAAACATTGGCATATTTTATCAGATTATCAGATTCACTATTTAATAACACCTTTTCCAAACCTCCTGATTGTTTTCTCTCGTGGTCAGAATCTTAGAAATCACTTGGTCAAGTCCGATTTACCCCCTGTCCCAACCCCCACTCAACGTGTATTGGCTCCTATCCCTAACGGCAACTATAAATGCGGCTCCTGCGCCCAATGCAACAGCACTCGCAAATGTCATAAATTTAAGCATCCTCATTCTGGTAAAAATATCCCCATCAGAGGCATTATTACCTGCACAACTAGGGCTGTCATTTACCTTCTGACATGCCCGTGTGGCAAGGAGTATGTAGGTATGACTTCTCGTGAATTAAAAGCACGCATAGCTGAGCACCGCAGCACTATTCGGTGCAAGAATATTATATATCCTGTTGCCGCCCATTTTGTGGAAGCCAACCACCCTGTATCCTCTCTACACTATATAGTCATAGAAAAAGTGTCTGTACCTAGAAGAGGAGGACAGATTGATCAGCTTCTGCTTAAACGCGAAGCTTTCTGGATTCAGTCCTTAAAAACACTATCTCCTCTTTGTAGATTTTGACCTCAAATCCTTTTTGTAAAAATAAAATACAATTAAAATATTTTTGTACCTAATACTTAACCTTTTAATTATTCTTTGGTAAACCCATCTTTTAACCCTAATTGTAATGGCCGCCTTCCCCCTTTTCACCTGCAGGTGACCTATAACTATACTGTAGGCTTACTCCATCATAACTAGAGGGGCATTCAGGTCTATTGTCAGTACATGGATTTAATCCACAACAAATCTTTGAATATTTTTCTATATTGATTGCATTGAATGTATTTAATTATGTATTTTATTTTGTATACATTTTGTATAGATTTCGCTGTTGTATGGTTCTATATTTCACAATTGTATATCTGTTGTATTTCTCAGATACATTTTAGTGTCTCTATGACAAGGAATGTATATTCCAGAGCCTCTTATGAGGCCTTATAGTCATCTTTGAGATAAACTCCTTTTGTATGTGAACTTGAGACACCACATGACCTTGATCCCTACCTCTCATATCACAGGGACAGGTCTTACTTAACCCGTGCTCCCAGGGCCGGATTAACACCTCTGAGGTGTTAAACTGCGTTTTGGGGCAGTTTTATGCCGTTATATTGGCCTATTTCCGGTCGCCTACCCCCCCCAGAGTGACAGCCAATCTAGCGCATTGTTGCTGCTTTACACACAATTGCACTTTTCAGCTGCCCTTCTCACCAACAATAAAACACTAATCTTTTTAGACACCATTTATTTAATTCGGATTAGCAGGGAAATCTTCTTTTTTTAGGGGCCCCTGGTGCCCAAGGGCCCCTGGGCACGTGCCCAAAGTGCCCATATGGTAGATCCGGCCCTGCGTGCTCCCCTACCCCCTTCTGATTGGTTGCATGACTCTCTGGCACCATACTTAAGTGTGAACCATTATGTGCTCTGTATTCCCTGATGAAGGCTTAACCGCCGAAACGTTGGATTAATTTTTGTCTTACCTGCTGTCCTAATAAAATATTGGCACTCTGGCTATTGGCGTGTGCGGCCACCTTCTTGTTTTTTCAAGATTTCCTCTATAGAAAATCTCCTTGACATAAAACTAATTCCACTGCAACCCGACTACAAAAGCACATAGGCAATCAAAAAAGCATATTATACACTTGCACGATCATGCACGCACACACGCACACGCACACGCACACACACACACACACACACACACACACACACACACACACACACACACACACACACACACACACACACACACACTCACATTCATGCATGTTGTCTTCGGGCACTTTAATCAGACACAAAAAGAAATAAGTCAGCGATGCACTCTGATTCACCTCACATATAGTCCTAGGCATGAAATTTCAGCTTTGGCAACAGAGCACAGACGAAAATATGAGACAAAACAAAACGCCGGGACACAGACATTCACCCACCCACATAGAAGCATGCCAAATGTGGTTCTGGCAATGAATCTCTCTCTCTCTCTCTCTCTCTCTCTATCTCTCTCTTTCTCTCTCTCTCTTTGTCTCTTTCCCTCTCAGTGTGAATTCACCCATTTGTATATCTGTTGCTGTGTATACCATCTCTTGGACGGTGCTATAGGACAGTGCACTGCATGGTGGCTGTTTGGGCTTAACGCCATGACGGGGCAGATGTTAAAGTGTCGTCCTCCCTGCTCTTACATAACCCCTGTTTTATGGAGCCAAACTCCCCACTGTGTAATGAGGCCAATAAAAACCACAGCCTCATTAGCATACTTATGTAAACTGAACTAATGAACAGGGTGCAGTCGCACTGCCAGGAACAAATCGTGGGATATTTTGTGTGTGTGTGTCTGTGCCGCACTGCCCACGTGTATGTGTCCATGTGTGTGTGCGCGTACACGTCCAGAAGTGTTTGTGTACACAGTGCGACAGTGCGTGCATGCACTCCTGCATGCATCGTATTCAAAATCAACGATATCATTGAGGTTGTCATTGGTCCTCAACGTGAGGTTGAGGACCAATAATTGATAGCTAAGAGCCAAATGGACACTTACAGGTTTATAAGTCTGAGAATTGCATTGACACTGAGGATTTTACAGTGTGGGGTCTTGGGTTTCTCTTGGGGTCCCATATGGGTGTCTGTGGCCCTAATGCATGTTAAATGGGACGTCCTTTAAACTAAATTCTTGAATTTAAAATGAGTTGAGAAACCCTGGTGTATAAGCCTTAAGCCGGTCTGTCGGTCCAACATTTCCAAGCTCAAACTGAGAGCTGGTCAGCTTACTCCAATAAGGACCCGCTGGTTTTGATTTGCTTTGTACTTGTCAGGCCTCTCACAAAAAGACTTACTTTGGGATCAAGAGCCATGGAAATGTTTTTAGGGCACAGTGGACATATTCACGCTTTAATCCTCTGAATGCCTCTATTAGCAAGAGGAGACGGGAAGGAGACATATTTTAAAGCCGGATTTATAGTTGCACGCCGGTGTCGTGCACCGAAAAACAACCGATCTACAAGCTCACCACGCTTGGCAGTGCAGCACATTGTGAGCTAGTAGATCGCGTGACACGGCATGCAACCAAATGTCTAAACAGCTTAAGCTGCACCGAACACTCTCCAGGATGACAGTATGAGGGGAGAGGGTAGGGGTCGGGGAGGAGGGGGGGTCCAGGGGTGTTGCTGAGAGAAGAACCACGAGGGATGGAGCTCCCGGGAGTGAGCTGGAGGTCTGGCAGAGCCAGAAAACAGGGTTAAGCCGGGTCAGGGCTAGGACAGACAAGCGGAAGGTCAAAATCGCTGAAGGAAGCAGAGAGGAGCAAGAGGGAGGATGCATCGAGAGGAGGGAGGGGAGGAGGAGTCAATATGGGGAGAGCGGAGAGTCTGGACTCCTTCGGAGATTTAACCACAAGAACCCCTGCAGCCTCCCTATAGTGGGGTGAACATTCGGTGAAAGCTGACCTGTATAGTGGGGTGAACATTCGGTGAAAGCTGACCTGTATAGTGGGGTGAACATTCGGTGAAAGCTGATCTACTAGCTCACAATGTGTGAGGTAGATTGCGATCTACCAGTAGATCACAAAGGCTGTGCAGGTAGCTAACATGACATTCCCCTATAATGTTTCATTTAAATATTAAGAAAATATATACATTAAGGTGACTTGATTGATGTATGAGTGTTGCTGTCTGTGGTAGCATTACAAATTAAATAAAATAAAAAACCCTACCTATTCCATTTCGCCCCCTCTATTTCCCATTCAAGTGCATTTGACTCATACATGTATGTAACGCCAGCTCCGCTATTCCAAAGCCCTGTGGACACCCCTGTTGTAGACGTTTGTTGTGTGGAGGGAACACAGTAGAGGACCTAGTATAGAATGTGGTAAATGGACTATCTGGTGTTTGAGTGGTTAAAGTCTCAGGAGCTGCAGAGTGAAAAGTCACTTCACTTCTTCCAACACACCTCTGTCTGCCATCGTTCACTCTGTGTCCTGTCCTGTCTGCTTCTGTCTTCATGGTGATGTGGGAATGCTAGGTGCATGCGTTCGTTCGTGCGTGTGTGTGTGTGTGTGTGTGTGTGTGTGCACGCGTGTGTGCGCACACGTGTGTGTGTGCACGTGTGTGTGTGTGTGTGTGTGTGTGTGTGTTTGACATGCATGCACGCAAGCGCATTTGTGTACATTATGAGTGTATATCTACATAGACATTTTCCTGTGTATGCACTATGCATGCGTACCTATAAATATGTGTTGGGTGTGCGTGCGTGCGTGCGTGCGTGCGTGCGTGCGTGCGTGCGTGCATGTGCTGCTAGCGTGTGCTGCTAGCGTGAGCTACAGTGTATGTTTTCAGTGCTTCCGTGACTTGCCAGGGAGCCCCCTGCTGTGCTGCTGAGTGCCTCCCCTTCAGACACATTAAAATAAGATGAGTGAAGTGTGTGTGTGTGTGTGTGTGTGTGTGTGTGTGTGTGTGTGTGTGTGTGTGTGTGTGTGTGTGTGTGTGTGTGTGTGTGTGTGTGTGTGTGTGTGTGTGTGTGTGTGTGTGTGTGTGTGTGTGTGTGTGTGGTGGGGGGGTGGACTGAGAGCAGGAAGGTGAAAAAGTTGAGTTTAAAAGAGACTCAAGGATTGCAACTGCACCATACTACATCACATACAGTTGCACGATGTACATACTGTACTTTATGCCCATACCCTGCATATCGTTGCTGTCGGGCACACATAATTTCAACTGTTCAACTGTGTTTTTGTGTTTCATGTTACCTGCCTGTGTTATGCCTTGCTGTAAACCAAATCGCCCCACGGGGACAAACAAATAAATGAACCTGAACCTGAACCTGAATATTTCAACTGTTCATGTTTTTTTTGTAAATTAATGCTCTATCTATTCCGTCCCACAAGAGTGTCACAAAAAAGTGGCAAAGATAGCAGTTGCGACCTGGTAGAACGGCTCTTTACGCTATTCTTGAAACATTTCTAAAGTGAAAGTGGAAGTGGTTAGGTCTGTATGTGTGTTTTATAAACTAGAGGTTTGGGCCACGCCCTCACATCTAGAGCTCAGGCCGATGATATGCAGCCCTCACACCTGCATTGCATCGCCGATCCGACTGTTATGCCCATACAGTATATGGAGATCCCTGTATATATGTCAGACCTATGCCCATATATGGAGATCCCTGATGTCATCATCGGTATATGCCCATATATATGCATGCCCTCTTGTGCCCATATATTTGTTTGCCGCCACATAGATGTTAGACTATACGTGATCCGCCTCCCCGCCGGCCGGCCTGCCGCTTACTTAATCCTTAATATAGGATATTGAACCAATGAGAAGTATTAGCTTTCTGACTAAATAATAACAATGGATCCATTAGAACGCAGGTAAAAAAATGTCCCCTTTCCTGACAAGTGACGGTTTGGACATACAGGGTTGCCGCTCGCCAGCGTCGATATACGTGCATGCATACCTGAGAGGCATGCACGTGCCTGCCGGCCAAGCGCTTCCTCGGTGCACACGTTCACGCACACACGTCTGTGCATTGCACTCCCCATGGGCCATTAAAGTAAGATGAGTGCCATGTTGGATAGTGGAGAGGGAGAGATAGCGCAGGAAGATGGGGGAAGGGTGTGTGTACATGGTGGGTAATTGGCTCTTAAGTGCAGCACGCGTCCATACCCCCAGAGTCTCCTCTCCACTCCGCTCATAGCTGCTGTTTGTTGGGCTGCAAAGTCTGTCCACTTATCTTCCCCGCCAGCAATCACTACAACCTTAAACACACACACACGCGCGCCCACACACACACACACACACACACACACACACACACACACACACACACACACACACACACACACACACACACACACACACACACACACACGCACGCTTTATCACCAACAGGCATGCTCTCTTTATATCTCTCTCTCTCTCACTCTCTTTCTCTTCCCTTTGGTCTCACGCTCTCTAGCCCTTCCATTCTCCCTCTGTGTCTCTTGCCATCATTCTCTTTATCACACATGCACGCATGCACACACACATCCAACAGGGAACACACAATAGAACGCCGTTGTGCACATGCACGCATGCACACACACATCCAACAGGGAACACACAATAGAATGCCGTGCGCACATGCAGGAATCACAATCAAATGGTTCTTACAGTAACTTCTCATTAGTGTCTTGCATTGTGAATGCTTTGAATTGATCTGTCTGTACTTGATTCTTACAATCCTATAACAGTAAAAACAAATAGCCATGATATAGGACAAGTTTAAACTTTTTACCTATGCGACACAAGCTTCTCTTTATTTTTCCTCAAAGTTTTTCCATTTCCCATAACTAAATGTCAGCCCAACAGAGAGAAGTGCATGGCAGTGACGGCACACAGCAAAAAAGAATAAAGAAAAATAAAATAAAATAAAATCCTCTCAACCTTGAACACACTTGTCAGTGGGTCCAGGAATTTGAGGTTTTGCGCAAATTAAAAATCCATTACAAATATGTCAAGGGATATGGATTTTCATTCATACAGTTTCACATATATACCTTAAAGCCTTGGTCACACCAGAAAATGTCAGTGTGAAATTCGTTTGCATGACCTGCAAAACACTTTACTCCTGTCCACCTAGTGTGAGATGCATTATAGCTTAGCATTTTGCAGTTGGAGAAAGAATCAGAATCAGTTATATTGTCACATCACAGTTTTACAGGTAAAAATGTGGGTGAAATTTGTTTTTGTGCGTATAGTTCCCATCATGTTTTTGTGCGTATAGTTCCCATCATGTTTTTGTGCGTATAGTTCCCATCATGTTTTTGTGCGTATAGTTCCCATCATGTTTTTGTGCGTATAGTTCCCATCATGTTTTTGTGCGTATAGTTCCCATCATGTTTTTGTGCGTATAGTTCCCATCATGTTTTTGTGCGTATAGTTCCCATCATGTTTCCAGGAAAAACAAAGAACGGGAAGAAGAGAGGGTGGGTACGGGGTGCAGTACTTATAGTTCAGACTAGTCATTGGTCCGACAAACCACGGGGATTGTTGACTTGCAACCAAGGACATTTTAGGACGGCCTTTAGACCTTATAAGACTTTATACTGTATAGGTACAGTGAAATGTATCCAGGGATTGAGTTTCCTGGCCTGCTGTAGTGGACGGAGGATTTGTGTAGATTATGATGAGGCCCGGATTCACTAGGGTGGGCTGCAGAAATATTCCAATCCAATTCAAGTGAGATTTGTGTTTAGTTATAGTTATAGTTATTCTGTTGTATTATATGGTTAATACATTGAGAGCTTCTGCTCTGCTGTCTGCACTGCACTGCAGACAGTGCCTTGTTCTGTGTTGTGGGTTATAGCTGTGGAAAGCCTGATCCGCCTATTGTCTGTGTCCGGTATTTTCCCCACACTTCCACATCATAAACAGTTCATATTTAGATGTCATGTTCATGTACACTAGTAAACTGTTTGTATTGCCTTTGAAAGAAGCATAACACAATCAAGCTTTAACCTTGCATACTCTTTCTTTATTGTTTATCTCTGTTACTGTGATTTTTTTGCTGGAAAACACAGTGGTTGCATCCATTCAGCACCATGGACAGCGACTAGTATCCTGTCTGTCTGTCTGTCTGTCTGTCTGTCTGTCTGTCTGTCTGTCTGTCTGTCTGTCTGTCTGTCTGTCTCTGTCTCTGTCTCTGTCTCTGTCTCTGTCTCTGTCTGCTTGCCTGCCTCTCTCTTTTTTGGGGGAGCTGGGTACCCCAAAGTTAAACCAAAATACAGTTTCCAGTCGTGCGGCAAAGGGGCCCCAACATTGTGTTTAGCCCGGGGGATAAACAAAGCTGGAACAAACAAAGGTCGGTTATGAGGTCAAATCTAATGCCTACAGGCAGGAAACTGCATGGTGTACAGACTAGAGCAGGGGTGGGCAACTTTGACGATGGAGAAGGCCACTATATTTCCACACTCACTCCAGAGGGGCCACATTGCTGTTGTAGCAAAAATAGCAGATCTACAAGCTTAAAACGCGTCGCGCTGTGACGCGTTTTGAGCTTGTAGATCTGCTATTTTTTCTATATTCGAATTGAAATCTTGAATTATCTTTTGCTATTTTTTTATTGGAATCCTGAAAAGTAAAATTTGTATGTAATTTCAAATGCCTTTCATTATACTTGAGCATTGATCTACTAATTTAGACTGAAGTAATTAAAGCGGGTCATGTTTGCATGTTGTGGAATTGTAAACAGCTGAAACCAATATTATATCAGTATTCTGATATGAACCTGAGGGCCACATTAAGTGATGGTGGGGGCCGCATGTGGCCCCCGGGCTGCCAGTTGCCCATGTATGGACTAGAGAAATCAATGTACAGGTTTAAACAGAAATGAGTTTGTGCAAAACCCAGCAGACCATTGTGTTTACACAAGGGAAACAGAAAGGGACAAAGTGGTCCTTCTAATAATATGGGTTGATTATTGCAGCCAGTAACATACAGTAGACTCACAGCAAGGTTCAAAATGGAAGATTTTTAAAGATTGATCAGAGGTATGCAAGATAGACCTATAGGGCAACATCCTGTGAACTATACAGTGCTATAAACTAGACAGTGCAGAAGTGATGGATAATACACACTACAGTGATAGACTGGGCAGCTGGCTGTAATTGACAGATGCAGTACACCAGGCAGGTTGAGTGAGTAAAAAAAGTGGTCATTTGATTTCATGGGGAAACAAAAATCCTCCTGTACTGTAGCATTATTCACATGTGAGGCAGAGTATATGGTATTGGCAAGAGTGAACAGTATGTACCTATTTAGCTACTAGAATGTATTAACAGGCATCAGTAGGCGTTACCATAGGATTATTATTATTATTAAGATGCAGTTGCATTAAGCAGATAGAGGTGCACTGCAAACATATACACAAATATAATTTTAGGTCAGCAGTAAATGAAAGGAAGATGAGCTTGGAATATTTCCCCAACAGAACAAAATGGTTTCTAACATTATGGAAAGCCTCCAGCATCGGTGCTGAAGATCAGCTGTTCACGGACGGCCAGACAGACAGACGACGGACGCATGGATGGATGGACGGACAGACGGATGGAATGGGATGAAAACAGCCCTCTGAGAAGTTAGAAGGCCACATAGACATTTTTCTTGAATATCATTTTTATGGCATTTATTCAGAGAGGACAGCAAAAAGTGACTGGAAAATGAGGGTGAAGAGAAAGGGACAGCATGCAACTCGAATTCCGAGCTGGAAAACAGGGAGCATACTAGCTGGCTACGGCACCAAGGTGATTTTTCATGTTTGTAACATAGATTCAGTTGGATAGACAATACAGTGATTCTGATTAAACTGCAGAGATTCTGATTGGACCACGTTCTAACAATGTTTCTTCTTCTTCTTCTCCTTCTTCTTCTTTTGTGCATCGTCATCAAAGTTCAACTCAGTGATGTGCAGCCAAGCACAGGTGGTCTGAAGGTGGTCAGTACAGGGGACAGGTGTTGATGACATGTGGTTGGCACTAGTCTGCTCAAGCTCCCCACGCTGTCTGCCAAGCCCCACTTCTTCATAGGCGGTTTGAAGCAGCTGGCCCCAGTAGGCCTACGTAGGGTCCATTGCCAGCGCGGTAGATCTTGTCCTTCAGCGTCATCACCGGGGTCCCAGATGTAGTGGTGGTCCAGCCGACTCCCACTCCTGCTTACAGGATGTCGCCAGCCATACGTTTGTAGACAGATCCTCAGGGATAGAACTAAGCATCCCATGTAGCGCCTTATTGTAGGGGTGGTGGGACACTTGGGTCTGCTCCGAGGAACCTTGTGATTATGGTTCGCTTGTATCACCTGTGCTGTCCCGTTTGTCCCAGCCAATCCCTGTGTTGATTGTCCTTGAGTTTGTATTATATAGTTCCCAGTGTATTATTTACACCTGTCTATTACTTGTATGTTTGCTGGATTGTTTGTCTTTGTTTGGATTGTTTGTCTGTGTCAGTTATTGTTTCTGGTTTTGTTATAGTTTAATAAACTCCACATTAAGTTATTTACATTTGGGTCCACTCCAACTATAAAAAACACAACCCACCCAAGTGGTCCCCGATTCAGTTTGGCCATCGCTGGCGTAGATAAGTGCTGCCCTGTCTACCTCATCAGAGATAATGATGTTGTTGGCAGCCCTACTTTGAGACAGTCACGAATGGTAGTAGTAACACCTTTTTAGCAAAATGCCTGTCACAGCAAGTTACTCACTCTTCCCTGCCCTGCCTGCCCTAATCTCCCCTCCACCTTGTGAGCAGGCTTCCCTGCAAATGCACACAAGATGCACACATGCTGGTGCCGTCAAATACTCAGTGTTAATTTAACTCTGAGAGTTACAATATTGTCCACTGAAAACGATTAACCCGTAGAATTCTAAGACAGAAAGAAAATCCCCAGAACTCATAAACAGATGTTTGCTGTTGTTAATCTTGTACCGTTATTTACTGAAATTCAGCAATTTTCAAAGATTTGGAATTATTAATACAACATGAAATAATGTGAGAAAAACTAAAACTCTCCTACACTATTGTATAGGATATGCACTCAAAATTGCACTTTGGCATATAGGCCTACAGTATGTACACAATTTGTAGTGTGCAAGTGTAAAATGGTGTTATTTTTCTTTTGTATGCAAGATATTGAACGGCCACAGGTATCCCCATCAACTCTTCTATCGCTGAATTATTGTCTCCACCAGGCCGAAGGCATGGGGAGAGAGTATGTTTTGCACTCCGTCCGTCCGTCCGTCCGTCCGTCCGTCCGTGTGTCCGTGTGTGTGTGTGTCCGTCCTTCCGTCTGTGAACAGCTAATCTCCGGCACCGTTAACCCGGTCGATGCCAAATTTTGCACACACACTCCCTGGATGCCAACGATGAACCTCTGCCCCAAAATTTCCAGAAGGGCCTGTTATAGCGCCACCAGGAGGCCGCTTTGTGCAAAACAAGTTTTTGGACAGTACACCTACAGATTTTGTCCAAAGATCATGCAAATTGGTACACAGTCTCTCTAGAGCCATTCAACGAAACGGGTCTTTCAGATTTCTCAGACTCCATCCTGATTGGCTAAGATTGGCTTCCAAAGTTCGCAGGAGTGCTCAGTTTCAAACAAAATGCTGCAAATCATGAACACATCGTGTGATTTCCGTGACTAGGCCGAGGAAGAAATGCCACATGAACATTTTCAACTCAGCCTCATGGTGGCGCTATAACTGGCCAAAAAGTGTTTTTACCTCTAACTGCACGGATCTGTGGATAACTTTGTATGCCAACTCTCTAGAGGCCAAGGAAAAACCTTTGCTTGGAATTTTTCACATCTGCTCTTTATAGCGCCACCAGGAGGCCAACATATGTAAAACACATTTTCTAATATTACTCCTTCAGATTTTATCCAAATTTCACGCAAATCGGTACACATGCTCTCCATAGTCATGTGATCAAGACGGGTTTGTTTGATTTCTCATAATCCACCCTCATTGGCTACAATTGGCTTCTAAACTTTTCAGGAGTAGCCCGCTTTGTACAAATCGCCACAACTACTCAACCGATTGTGATGAAACTGTGCATGCATATTCCCACTAGGCTTTGGAAGAAATGCCACTTGACAGTTTTCAAATCAGCCTCATGGTGGCGCTACAACAGGCAAAGCCGCGTCTCACACACACACACACACACACACACACACACACACACACACACACACACACACACACACACACACACACACACACACACACACACACACACACACACCAAAACATGCCAAACATCACACACACACTCCTATCCTGCTGGTGGAGACCTGTGCCCAGAAGGGCACTTTTTCTAGTTCAGATCTTAGTTTGTAACATATAAGCACAAAACGTTTGTAAGTAACGTATCATAAGATGTAGTGGGGTAAAAGTGAATGGTCTGCAAATCCAAAAACTCAAGAAATCCTAAAAAATAAAAAGTACTCAATTATATTAATATTATTATTAATATGTACTCAATATTAACAAAGTAAAGTACTTTAGCCAACTGGACCTGTGTGTGTGTGCGTGCGTGCGTGCGTGCGTGCGTGCGTGCGTGCGTGCGTGCGTGCGCGCGCGAGTGACACACCTCTTTGCATGTCGTTTCCCTGAGTAAGGGTCAACGAACCTTCGCACTACTGCATCAGGACACAGTGGAGACATGAATGATTGAAGAGAGTCCGACCGCACATGCAAGGCTATTTTCTCTCATCTAAACCTCCATCACTCTTCCTCTCCACCCCCCCGTCCCCTTTCTCAGTCAGTACGAAGAGCTCCAGACTCTCTCTCTTTACGTATTCACATAGGAGAGAGAGAGATAAGTGCTAAGAATTCCTTGCGGTGATAAACAGCTGCTGGGAGGAATATTCCTCCAGAGAGAGGGTGGGGGGGGAGGGGGAGGGGGAGGGCTTATGTTTATGATTTCTCTGAAACAACTTTATTTCTGACCTCTCAATAATCCCCAGAAAGTCTTTCAATTACTGAATGGCTGAGATTCCCTCCTATTACCCAGCAGCCCCAGTCCCAGACAGACTGCGAGCGAGGAAGATAATTGGCCAATAAAAATGTAAATAGGCTGGTGGAGTGAACCAGTGTGTGATGTGGGTGTGGGTGCATGTCGTCGCTGTTGGTTGGAAACCCTGTATGTCCAAAACCGTTACTTTTCAATAAATGGGAGAAAAGAACATGCGTTCCAATGTATAGTTAGTATTTCGTCACAAGGTCTTGTTAGTACTTTCTATTGGTGACATATTAATAAAACACACTGACAGACACTGACAGACCTAATCACTTCCCCTTTCATTTTTTAGAACTTTTCCAAATTTTCTAAAATCTGCTTGATCTGCAAGCAGTCAAGCACATACAATGCATCACATCATGACACATTGTTGTGAGCTTATGGATCAGTAATGTTTTACTACTTTTGTGTGACACTATGACATTAATTTATAAAAATAAATATTGAAATATTGAGATATGAGGTTTTTGCCCGACAGCAGCGATGCGTGTGGCGGTATGGATAATCCATTGTGACGGGCTGTGTTGGTTTTGTTGGTCACTAATTGGATGCTCATGGAATGCTTTTCTGCGCAAACACCATAATACCGGCCATCATTATTGATAGCAGGAAAACACCAGCGGTGAAGAAAAGGCTCCTTGAGCAGGTGTGGGCCCCCGGACAGTTGTATCTAACCTGGTCTTTGGTGGGTGTGGTGGGGAGTGCAGGGGGCTGTTACCACGGGAGCCCTTGGTGCAGAATGACTAAGCTTGTTTGGTTAAACCTGAAGAATAGAAAGACCCAATGCGGACATTGATATTTTATATACCTTCAGCACCATGCAGAGTTCATTATTTATATACCTTCAGCACCATGCAGAGTTCATTATTTATATACCTTCAGCACCATGCAGAGTTCATTATTTATATACCTTCAGCACCATGCAGAGTTCATTATTTATATACCTTCAGCACCATGCAGAGTTCATTATTTATATACCTTCAGCACCATGCAGAGTTCATTATTTATATACCTTCAGCACCATGCAGAGTTCATTATTTATATACCTTCAGCACCATGCAGAGTTCATTATTTATATACCTTCAGCACCATGCAGAGTTCATTATTTATATACCTTCAGCACCATGCAGAGTTCATTATTTATATACCTTCAGCACCATGCAGAGTTCATTATTTATATACCTTCAGCACCATGCAGAGTTCATTATTTATATACCTTCAGCACCATGCAGAGTTCATTATTTCATTGATATTTTATATACCTTCAGCACCATGCAGAGTTCATTATTTCATTGATATTTTATATACCTTCAGCACCATGCAGAGTTCATTATTTATATACCTTCAGCACCATGCAGAGTTCATTATTTATATACCTTCAGCACCATGCAGAGTTCATTATTTATATACCTTCAGCACCATGCAGAGTTCATTATTTATATACCTTCAGCACCATGCAGAGTTCATTATTTATATACCTTCAGCACCATGCAGAGTTCATTATTTATATACCTTCAGCACCATGCAGAGTTCATTATTTCATTGATATTTTATATACCTTCAGCACCATGCAGAGTTCATTATTTATATACCTTCAGCACCATGCAGAGTTCATTATTTCATTGATATTTTATATACCTTCAGCACCATGCAGAGTTCATTATTTATATACCTTCAGCACCATGCAGAGTTCATTATTTATATACCTTCAGCACCATGCAGAGTTCATTATTTATATACCTTCAGCACCATGCAGAGTTCATTATTTATATACCTTCAGCACCATGCAGAGTTCATTATTTATATACCTTCAGCACCATGCAGAGTTCATTATATACCTTCAGCACCATGCAGAGTTCATTATATACCTTCAGCACCATGCAGAGTTCATTATTTATATACCTTCAGCACCATGCAGAGTTCATTATTTATATACCTTCAGCACCATGCAGAGTTCATTATTTCATTGATATTTTATATACCTTCAGCACCATGCAGAGTTCATTATTTCCTCGTTTGCTTGAAAGCCAGACAGAAGAAGAAGAACAAAAGCAAGAGGGCTTTCACTTCTAGTGATTTTTACTAGTTGCCTAGTTTACTATATATATATATATATATATATATAATATTTGTACATTTAATAACGGTGTACATTGGTGACATTGTTGTGTGTGTGTGTGTGTGTGTGTGTGTGTGTGTGTGTGTGTGTGTGTGTGTGTGTGTGTGTGTGTGTGTGTGTGTGTGTGTGTGTGTGTGTGTGTGTGTGTGTGTGTGTGTGTGTGTGTGTGTGTGTGTGCGTGCGTGCGTGCGTGCGTGCGTGCGTGCGTGCGTGCGTGCGTGCGTGCGTGCGTGCGTGCACACGTGCACACGTGCACGCGTGCTTGTGTGTGTGTACAGGCCCTTGTCAGACGGAGAGAGCTCTTCATTAAGGGCCATCCTTGTATTTCGCCTGAACTCACTCATATGGGCACACACACACACACACACACAGACACACACACACACACAGACACTTATGCAAAGAGGAAGCAGAATTTGCCAGCGAACCTCACCAACGAGCACTTTCATCAGTGATCGTTTCTTATTTACTCCAACTTTCATGTCCCACAAGCTCTCCCAGCATGCAGTGTTTCATCACTGGGCGGAGGAACGGAAATCTCCCACTTTGAAGAGAGAGAGAGAGAGAGAGAGAGAGAGAGAGAGATAGTCAGATTTGGAGTTTTGTTCTTAAAAACCAAAACAAAGTACAAGGAATGCTTTTGAGGATAGGGACAGACAAAGAAATGTTGGTGATAAATAACATGTCTTTTCATGCCCTCTCTGAGGCTTTTGTCTTTCTTGTGACAAATCAAAAGAAAGTGCCCTAACTCATAGGTTAATGGGTTTTTAACGGCACACACGCCCCTATAAATAGATAGACATTTCACCAGGGCCTTCCTTGGATGGTTCTGTCTGATGTAAATGTGTGTCTACCATCGATAACGTATCTAGAACTGCAGTGACAAAGCAGAGGGAGTGACACCGTCATCCTCCCCTCAGTGTAACGGAAAAGAAATAGCCTAGAAAACAAATCATGAAACTGATTTGAAGTTAAGTTTTTCCTCAGATGGGGGAATATTTGGAATCTTCTCAAAGATCGCTTTGTAATCTTCTCAAAGACTACGTTAGGGTCCCCAGATCCTTTGAGAAGCACAGCTCTATTTTTTTTTGTTGGATCCATGTGGCTCGAACACACGCAGTCATGCACGTTCACACCTAGCCAAAACAAACATTCATGCACACGCACGCACGCACGCACGCACGCACGCACGCACGCGCGCGCGCACACACACACACACACACACACACACACGCACACATGTACGCATGCACGCACTCATGCATGCACGCACTCATGCACACACATACACGTACATACAGGCAGCTTGTGGGGAGGGTAAGTTGGTAGGATGCCAGCTAGTGGACAGTGTTAATCTCTTCATTGGTCTCCCCTCTCCACGTTATTTCAGATCTCTCTTTCACTGGGCTCCTCTATAGCCCCTGAGAAACGTCTCACCTCCAGATGAACCTGCAGTGCACCTCAAATATGACAGCTTCCACACCCCTCTCATCTCCCTCTCTCTCTCTCTGACGCACGCACGCACGCACGCACGCACGCACGCACGCACGCACGCACGCACGCAGACAGAAAGTTTGCAAATATATATATATATATATATATTATATATATCTTTCTTTTGTCTCTTCTCTTCCTATCTCTCTCTCTCTCTCTCTGTCTATCTCTTCCTTTATCTTCTCAAACACTGCGACGTCAGAGAGTTGGTGAGACAGTTGATGTTGGTGAGACGTGGCAGGGCCTTTTTACTCTACGAAGAGGAGATATAGGAGGCAGAAATGTAAGATCCGTCACTGTGACCTTTGATGGTGACAAGTGTGAAGACAAGTGTGCCATACAGCTGCTGTCTTTAACTCTGTTGCCCTCTGTTCCTATCTAGGTCTGTCCGTTTCTCTTCTGTCCTTGTCTTGTGTCCTTTGCCAAAACATTGAAAATGTTGTTTTGACCAAGCTGAAGTTTGTGTTCGTTAACTAAAGGCTGCATGCTGATTTAGCTTTGCAACACAACTGTTGTTATGGAATTTTACGGTTGTTGGATGAGAAAGTATACTGTGAGTGTGTGTTTGCGTGCTTGCGTGCATGTGCGTGCGTGTGCGTGTGTGCATACATATGTGACACCAGCAGGATAATGAGGGACTCTCCCACTCTGATGTGTTGTGATGTGCTGTGTGTTATTTTAAGAATAAAACCATTATAACAGACACACTGAGACTTTGGTGTTCAGTAATTGATTCTATACGCCTCTCAACAATAACAGATACCAGTTCTCCCCCTCTCTCTCTCTCTCTCTCTCTCTCTCTCTCTCTCTCTCTCTCTCTCTCTCTCTCTCTCTCTCTCTCTTACTGTTCTACTTTCTCTCTCTCTTTCTCTGTCTTGTTCCCAGTGGTGTATTATGTCCTTTCAAATGGGACCAAAAGAGGTTCTTTTGATCCATTCTTCTTCCTCTGCTGCTCTCTATGCCAACACACAGTCCACAAACCCCTCCCACGCACGCCCACCCACCCTCCATCCCACCTCCACCCAACACACCTGCTCTTTCCCTCTTTCCAAGCCTCCTCCATGGTGGAACCCTCTGGGCCCCCAGAGGGAGCCAGGACTACAGGCCATAATGCCCCCCTTTTTGCTGGCCTATAGCGGCTCCCTATGCCTGGGAACAGGTTTGTAGAGGCCTCCAGCCACAGCCTGTAACATCTGTCAAATCTAGAGTGTTCATTTAATCTGAGAGTGTATACAGATGGACCGACAAGGGTTCATCTGTATGAGTTACGTAAATGAAGACTCTGGATTTTACTGTGTGCATGTGACACCTGTACAGGGCTTGGACGTGCATGCAACACAATCCCTCGTGAATGTCCAGCTCTATAATGCTTCCCAGGCTTTGGGAACCGGTGGAACCAAGGGGAGTATCGGCTGATCACGCGTACATATCCACAAATACACTACATCTTTATGATGGGGTAATGATGGGGAATTCTCCTGCTCCGGGCCCAAGCCACTCTCCAGTCTGTTTTAGAGAACAAAGCCATGGTGAAAGACATAGGGCCATATTCAGACCATCTATGAATACCGAGTGCAATTGTGTGGGCGGGTGTTTCCTCTTCAATTTCGCTAGTCAAACAAGATAGCATTGCACCCTGACTGCGCCAGACAACACCTCATTTTAAGACAAACGGAACTAAATAGCAGCAAATGTGTTATTAATACAACGTGGGCGCTGGGTGTGAAAATTGCAACTGCATCAGTTGGAAAATAACAATGATAATTGCACTGCATCTTAGCCTCGTCCTGGCATGGAAGATAATGCCCATAGTTGGAAAATGACAGGAAGAAGAAGAAGAAGAAGAAGAAGAGAGATACAAAACAAGTGAACAAAAGACTAAATCAAGCCTACGCAGGAGCGGATGAACATAGTGAGAAAGTAGTGAGTAAAATTCATTACAGTAGGCTGACAGGAAATGGGGGAGAGAGATGGGGGAGTGGCATGCAGTGAAGGCCGTCGGGATCGGGAGTCGAACCCGCGGCACACTACTGGCCAAGGTGCCTGGACCGCTGAGCCACGGCCCAGGCCGTAGTGAGTAAAATTCTGATGAAGATGTACTATTGAAATATTAACTATTCTGTACTTAACCTCAATAAAAAGGCATTAGTATTAACTGCTCCAGTGCTTTCTTTCTCATGTTTAACCACTTAAACCCTATATTCAGTATAGTAAAGTGGACATTGCCTCTATAGGCTACTTCCGCTTTCCCTTATACCAAATCTCTTTGCCAAAAATAGCCGCCACGCTGTGAGCTTGTAGATCGGCTATTTTTGCTGAATGTTCCCTCCAGAATAGGGATGCTAGGGTTCAAGTGGTTAAGTGGTGAGTAAATTCAGGAGGTTGAAATAACAGAGATGAAGCCAGGAGAGAGGGGGGTGACGATGAGAGAAAGAAGAGGAGGGTGGATTTTCTCTGCTCGTCAGGCGGCTGTCAGGTTTATAAATAATAGTAATCAATGGCTCAGTTGGCTCTGTCCCCTCTGCTAATTGCTTAAAGTGTTTAAAAACCAACCCATGCACTTTTTTAGGGCACACCGCCCATTGAGCTGCCACTGTGCTTTTGTTTCGACCAACCGCTGTTTTGTTTAGCTCCCAGCTTGTTTTGAACCAGCAGTCAAGGGGAGAGGAGTGGGTTTGGCGGTATGATTTTGCAATTATTCAGGTGCATAGGGTGTGCAGTGTTTAGGGGCCCCAGTGGTTTTCAAACGCTAAAGGTCAAGTCAAAATCAGTGCAAAATAGCCTCTATAAGTATTGTCACTATTAGGTTTTTATTTACAAACTAGAGCGATGCCCGTGGGGCCTCTACAGCGGTGCCCGTTAGGCACTGGCCTACTTGGAATGATGCAAGTTGGAAAGGCATGGCCCACCCAGATATTATGTCTGTGTCCCTTTTATGCCCATTATATGGAGTCCTTTGTCAGGCATGCCCAAATATGGACACACGAATTTGAAGTCGGTGGGGCGAACGGTTCTCGAGTTACGTGGATTACACACAGACAGACAGACACTTGTAAAAAATAATCACCTGCACGGAATTTCTTGACAGACAGTAGCTCATGTATATGTTGGATCTTTTATACGAACGAACACTTATATTCAAGCTTTTCATACAGCAATGTTGGTGTTGGTGAGTTTACAGTAATGTCGTTTATTACAATCAGATAGGACTTTTCTATTTGGATGTATGGGCTGTCAATGGTCGGGGTTGCAACTCTAGAGTCAACATATATTAAAATAAAATCTATAGTGTTGCAAATTGCAGTTAGTACCAAAACAACGTTCCCATCATCTTTTGCGTACAGTGACCGCAGACGTGCCGGTTTGGCCGAGACTGTAAAAATATAATGTAAATAAATAAAATACTAAAATGTGTTTGAGTTGTGTGTTTGAGTTGAGTTGTCTACAGGCCAAACTGGTTTATTGGCCAAACAAGAACAAAACGTAAGTCAAATACATTTAATTTATTATTTAAAAATGTGCCTCACATCGTCCATACAGGTAGTAAAGGAACAGTGTGGAGCATATCAAGATCACCGATACCTAAACACCTGGGGGACCCCACTGGCTGAGGGATCCAAGGGAAATCACATTTCGTCTTTTATTCCTTTTGTCTTTTCATATCTTCCCCGGCCCTACCAATACAACCACATGGGCCCAGCCAAAACATACTGCATGCAACATGTTTCTTAGGAGCAATTATCTTCATATATATATATATATATATATATATATATATATATATATATATCGCTCCTAGGCTGTGGAGCGAAGCGATTGGTTTTGATATCTCCGTCCTATTTATCAATCTCCGGCTTGGGCACTTGACCATGACCTTGAACTTGACAGAGATCTCCGCCTCCATGGTGTTTTAACCAAGTCAGATAATGAGAGTAAGACATGTTACTTTAAATGTATTGCTGATCACTTCCAAGCCCATGAAGCAGCCATGAAGCAGCCATGGAGCAGCCATGGAGCAGCCATGGAGCAGCCATGAAGCAGCCATGGAGCAGCCATGAAGCAGCCATGAAGCAGCCATGGAGCAGCCATGAAGCAGCCATGAAGCAGCCATGGAGCAGCCATAGCAGCCATGGAGCAGCCATGAAGCAGCCATGGAGCAGCCATGAAGCAGCCATGCGTGAGTGTTCAGAATGCCTGGTTAACATCGCAGGATGTCTTTCTGCGATGAGGCTTGCCAGTTTAGCCCAACTGTGTGCTTGCATCTGGCGTGTGTGTGTGTGTGTGTGTGTGTGTGTGTGTGTGTGTGTGTGTGTGTGTGTGTGTGTGTGTGTGTGTGTGTGTGTGTGTGTGTGTGTGTGTGTGTGTGTGTGTGTGTGTGTGCGTGCGTGCGAGTGTGTTTATTGGCCCAATGCTGAAAAGAAGTGAAACGAACTGTGAAGAGATGTCCTAGCTTGCCAGGCAAGTGCGTGCGATGCGTGCGTGCGGGCGGGCGTGTGTATAGTTTCTGGATTGACAATATGCACATTCAACTCAGCTTTCCTACGATTCATTAAACCGTATGTTTCCTGCCTACTTGATAGGCAGACACGTCAACATGACAACCCAGTAAACCTTTGGACAAATTAGCCCTGCTGGAATTTGAAGAATATCAAGATGGCAACTTCAGCTCCCCACCCATACACCCATACCCATCCCCAGCCATACCCGGTTAACAAATAAGTGGAGAGACAACAAACCAGAGGTTTGTATATCCAAGGCATTTCTTGCCTACTGTATAATAATCACACACGTGTGAACTGAGGGGCGCTCTTATCATCGTACATCATACATCATCTCATTCTGGCCAATCAGAATTTGCGTCCTCACCTTCGTCTTCAATGTTTGTTTACACACACCCTCAATGCTGGACATCAAAATGTCACAACTTGACATAAACTCTTTTTGGACCTAAACAACTAGCAATTTCTCTAAATTGCTTTCCTTGTCCATGGCTGATACATGGACTCTTCTAGAAGTTTTGTGTTGTGGACATTTACAGTAAATATCTTATTTACAATATCACGTTGTGATGCGTTGTGAACTTGTAGCTCGGCTATGTTTGCCAAATGTTTGCCTCAGGGATGCCAGGGTTCAAGTGTAGGCCTATAGGCATTGTTACAGAAAGGATTGCTGTGAAACTACTCCAAGGCATAGGAATTCCATCAGAGCAAATAGGAAAGAACTGTGGTGTTATATTTAACACCACCAACAGGATTATTGAGTGTTTGAGTGTGAAAATAAATAAAACTGTGATACTGTATCTTTTTGAATGACTTCTGGAATTTAAATCAATAGAACAGGATGAGAATGAACAAAAGATCAAAGGAATTAACAGAAAGGGAATGGAACACAGAGCATAGTGAGGAGTGAAAAAATACTTTAAATCTCATAACCAATATCAAGTTGTGAACCTTATGCAGCCAATCACTCATTAAAGGCACATGCCTTGTCAACAGCAGCACGGGTAACTCTAAAAGGAGGCCACAGTAAAGTTTAATGCTCTGTGTTCACATACTGTGTCAGAGACACACTATAAAGCCCAGGGAGTCCGTTTAGCGATGGCTGACGCCAGTATAATTTATAGCAGACAAGTCAAACGCAGTCCCTTCCCTTCAGTGGGTTCCTGGAAATGCTGCCTAGCATGTAAGGACACCACCGGTACGCACACAACAAAGGTCAGGGCGAGCTATAATGTCAACACGCCAGCTACATGGTTTGACACTTTATCTTGTCATATGGGGATAAACGCCATCGCTCCGCGCGGTGCGAAGCCCTCTTTTGTCTGGCAGAAATCAGAATGTCCCATGAAAACTTTATTATTTATCTTCCTCTGCACCTGCACCCTGAAATGTATAGAGGGGTAGAGAATGACGGAAAGAGGAAAAGAGTGGATAGGGGGCAAAATGCTGCAATAAAAGTGATGTATGAGGCGTCAGTCCATGATTGGCTCGATACATCACTCTGAAAACACACGCAAGCGCATGCACGTCATCATCCGCTTCCTTATGCGCATGCAGCCATGCACACACACACACACACACACACACACACACACACACACACACACACACACACACACACACACACACACACACTTTATAGTGCAATACATACCACTGCCTGCTTATAGATGGAAGACCAAATAAGGAATGCACAATTAAAGGATGGATACATGGCGTAATCCTTTATTGCACTGCATTAGCTACAGCAGATTAATCTCTCTCACACTCACACACACACACACACACACACACGCACGCGCACACGCGCGTGCACGCACGCACGCACGCACGCACGCACGCGTGCACGCACGCACGCACGCACGCACGCACGCACGCACGCACGCACGCACGCACGCACGCACGCACGCACGCACGCACGCACACACACACACACACACACACACACACACACACACACACACACACACACACACACACACACACACACACACACACACATACACATACACATACATACACACACGCACACTTTTTGTTGAGTGGAATAGTTGTAGGACTGGGAGCAAAGGAGCGTTGAGGTGGAGTATGAGCAGGTAAATACATGGGATATGTTAGACAATAGGCTGGTCTGATTGATGTATCCATTGGTGCTCAGTGATGCTCGCTCACTCAGTACAGAGATTTCAAATCTGTGTGTGGTGAGTGTGGAGCAGTGCCATCTCACTTGACATGGGGTGATAAATTAATTTGAACTTTTTTTCCCCCCGATCTACACAGTGCTTTCGCAGTGCGATCACTCTTAGTTGATTTTCATTTATTTACGAATAATAAATCTGCCATGGCTGTGTGCTTTTGTTTGCTTTACTGGAGATGTGTTAGCTTCTGTTGAAACACAAAATGCTTTTGACGAATTGCAGTCAAGTGGGGAAGGTGTCTCCCTATACACCTGTGCACAACACTAAAACAATAACGGTTTTATTTATTTGTTATTCAGTACAATTTTTTAATGTGAGCATGTCTGAAGATATAGTCACAAGATGTAACACGTGTGAAACTTGCAGCAGTAATCATGCTCATGATATGCATGTAAATGCTTTAATCGATTTATTTCCATAACCTGGTTATTTATATTAGATTATTAATTACAGTAATCCATGTATTAGAGTGCATGTACTGTAAATGCAATGATTTTCCTGACTGTATGTCAAATAACCAGTATCTTGCTTCTTGAAAAGGAAAACACAAGCGTTAAAAGAAGTCTGTGATAGTGGGCACGTTCTACAGAGAGTTCAGAAGTGTCTTTGAACATCAATTCACTCCCGCATTCCGAAGAGGCTTTCCTCTCCTTACAGCATCATAAAATGGATAGGAATAACAACCATATATATCACAAGCAACATGCAGAGAGCTTCATACGCTTCTGGCGCACTTCAGTCGAGAGTTGAGACCACTTGAAGTTGGTCACTCTGTTGGCCTTGGACCTTGATGTTGACAGTGTTGTTGCCCTTTCCTTTGAAGATGTCAATAGAGAGAGAGAGAAAGAGAGAGAGAGAGATCACTGGGGAGACGGTGGCTATAAGAGGCAGTCCATGTTGTTTCTGTGACAGGGTCAACAGGGAGGGAACACAATGACAGTGACCTCACTCACCCCCTGTTGACCGTTGACTGTTGACAGTCAGTCAGTCACTCACACACACACACGCACACGCACATGGACACACACGCACGCACGCACGCACGCACGCACGCACGCACGCACGCACGCACTAATACATTTATAAAGTACATAAAGTACATAAACACATGGCATGATGAAGAGGCGTTTGGCGAGGCTAATGTTCCTTCCATCTCTGTGTAGCTCTCTTTTCATCTTTGTGATCCTGTTATCTCTGTCTTTCCTTCATTTTATGAAGGAAACTGAGGACAGAACTGAGAGGACTGGACATTTTTAGACTGGTCGAAGATGTGGTTCAGTTGTTTGTAGTGAGAGGGAGGCGGAGGGTCCAGAGAGGATCAGTGAGGTGGATAAGAGTAAGTAGGAGCCAGACAATGGAGACAGATGGAGAGAAATGAAGAGAGGATATTAATGTCCTCTTTTCCCCTTTTTAACCTTGACCTACCTATGTTGCTCCTGTCACAGCCGTAGCCTACACGTGTGTGTGCGTGCGCGCAGC
>NC_136790.1:24872836-24882836 GCF_951216825.1 Electrona antarctica | reverse complement strand
CTTGGTTTGTGTGCTGTTGGCCTGTTGCGTGTCCCCCCCACTGTAGTGTGTGCATGTGCACATCTTGTTACCGGGACAGACCGGGGGTTTTTCCAAATCACCCTAATCACTGAATGCTCCTTTAAGAAGGTATGCGAGCAAGTGGCAAAACATGAGCCTGCTCAGGGCCTGGCGTGTGTGTGTGTGTGTGTGTGTGTGTGTGTGTGTGTGTGTGTGTGTGTGTGTGTGTGTGTGTGTGTGTGTGTGTGTGTGTGTGTGTGTGTGTGTGTGTGTGTGTGTGTGTGTGTGTGTGTGTGTGTGTGTGTGTGTGTGTGTGTGTGTGTGTGTGTGTGTGTGTGTGTGTGTGTGTGTGTGTAATACTCACCATTGTAACAGAAAATGCTACCTCAATTAAAGTTTGCTTCTGTTTTTGGGCTACTTTGAATTCTACCAATGATGTGTTTTAAATGCATATGGGATGCCTTCGCAATATTCACACTGAAATTTGTCTTGCGACACAGCAGCCAAGTATGCAGAACACATATACGTGTGTGTACGTATATGTGTTCTGCATACTTGGCTGCTGTGTCGCAAGACAAATTTCAGTGTGAACTGACAATAAAGTACTGTATCATATCATATCATATCAATATATTCTCATCTCTCTCTCTTCTCCCTCTGCTAAGAGGAATAAAACATGCCAGATTAACACTGGTAAAATGCACACAGGAAGGGATTGCATACTCGCGTGCGCGTGTGTGCAATCCCGTGCATGCAATCCCGTGCATGCGTATGTATATGTGTCCGATCATTCTGAATTTTGTCCCATACGGCACCTCATCATAATGCTCAACTGTCCCTGTCACCTGAAGTATAAACCCCTGGAGGCATTTATCCTACGCACGCACGCACGCACGCACGCACGCACGCACGCACGCACGCACGCACGCACGCACGCACGCACGCACGCACACTATCTTAGCTGTCAATCATGCTCCAGGGAGGTGAAGGGGGACATGGCTGTGGAGGCCGCACATCCACGAGGCCGCACATCCACGCACGCACACGCATGCACACACACACACACACACACACACACACACACACACACACACACACACACACACGGCAGGCAGGCAGGCAGGCAGGCAGGCAGGCAGGCAGGCAGGCAGGCACGCAGGCAGGCAGGCAGGCACGCACGCACGCGCACGCACGCACACAATCTGATCGGAACCAGATAATCGTGAATTGAAACAAAGGCAGTGCACTCAGCGCTGCTGACTGTCCTACAAATGAACTCTTGCTACTGAGATTCACACTAAACCAATGGGAGTCTGATCAAATACATCCCAACTCCCTACTGTTACCCCGTCTGAACACACACACACACACACACACACACACACACACACACACACACACACACACACACACACACACACACACACACACAGAGTCACAGCGTACAGGACGACAGATGAATACTAATGCCGGACCTATTTACATTTCAAGCTGTATGGCTGTCAGCAGAACTGCTCTCAGCAAGAGAGTGGGGAATTGTTGAGAACACACGGCTCTCACGTCGCTCGCAGCTTCGTTCGAACCTTTTACACTGATGATATCTTGTTAGGATACTCTGGGATCACGGGCGCTAATTAAACTTTCATCAAAGTAGGGCAAATAGCACTTAATTTTTTATTTTGTTTAAAAGAAGAATTTACATTCTACATTATGTCCACAGAGGAGTTGCGAGAAGTTGAAGCGACTGCGCGTCACATCACAGGATGACTTGTTGAAAGCATTGGTGTGAATGTACAAGCTTTTTCAAACGTTACATACTAGCTATTGGCCCATTTACATGGATGTCAATTTACAATTTACAATTTAGGCATTTAGCAGACGCTCTTAATCCAGAGCGAGTTACATTAGGCAGGAACAAAAGTATGGGAATACATCACATATATAAAATGCATTTATCAAGAAACATGCGTAAGCTAAGAACGTAACTTGAACATATCTATATAATGACACTATACATATTAACTATACATATATACTATACTATGCTATACATATGTACTATGATGTGCTATGACTATATACAATGCAATTATTGTGCTGTCTACATGACATGCTATAAGTCTGTTTCAAATGCTATCTAAGTCTAAAAAGTGCTATCTAAGGGGGTAGGATAAGTGCTATGGGCCATGATGGAGTCTGAAAAGGTGGGTCTTCAGACTTCGGCGGAAGATTGGGAGTGATGCTGCAGTTCTGATTGCAACGGGGAGTGCATTCCACAGTTTTGGGGCCAGAAGGGAGAAGAGTTTGGGACGTGTGGAGCGTTGTCCCGGCGTTTTTAGTGAGGGTACTTCCAGCTTTCCTGCGTTGGCTGATCTGAGTGCGTGGGAGGGTTTGTAGGGTTCAATCATGCTTGCAAGATATGGGGGAGCCATACCTTTGGTTGCTTTGAATGCCAGCATCAGAGTTTTGTATTCTGTGCGGGCAGCGACTGGGAGCCAGTCAAAACTGAGCATTGTCCCTGTCAAAAGAATTAATGAAAAAACAAATGTCTCCAACCGGTCCATTCTACAGTTTAATTGTCTCAAGTAATGACTCAATTAGACTCCATGAGAGTGCACAAATGGAACCAAATGGACCCTTATGGTTCCACTTGTAGAGTTACTCCAGTACTAAAGTTTTTTGAGGTACTATTACTTTACTTCTTGCGTATGTTTGCTTGACAGGGGCCTGTTTGTGTGTGTGTGTGTGTGTGTGTGTGTGTGTGTGTGTGTGTGTGTGTGTGTGTGTGTGTGTGTGTGTGTGTGTGTGTGTGTGTGTGTGTGTGTGTCTGTGTGTGTGTGTGTGCGCGTGTGTGCGCGCGCGCGTGTGTCTGTGTGTCTGTGTGTGTTTGAAATAGAGTGATATATCTGGCATGTCCTGATTGTCCTCCACTGTATTTACATAGTACTCCAGAATGACTAACAATTACTGAGTGTGTGTGTGTGGGTGGAGGAGGGGGGAGGGTACCCGCGCTATAAGGGTTTTGACGATGTACAATTAAAAGTAAAGCTGGCAAAACAGCAGTGAAATATGGTTTTGGCTCTAGCATCACGCAGTTTATCTCTGTACAGTAACTCTACCTTGCCTAAAGTTACTCAAGTTCTGCAGTCAAACCTTCATTTGAGATACCATGCGGCAAGTGTATCTTTTTGTATTTGAGATGAGATGAGATTCAATTTATTGTCAATGTACAGTACAAGTACAGCAAAAAGTATTTTCGCATCTCTCATCTGTCAGTAAGTAGGCCTAAATGCAGATATGAGCAGTAGTCATTAAATATAATAAATAAGTAAGGATATATAAGTAGGAGGAAAAATAAAGAATAAACATCAGATATTGTCCATATTGCACATAGTCCAAATACATACATTAAATACATATCAAGCTACACAAAGCCTTCTTTATCTCTTGCACATATTCCCACATTTCTTTAGTTCGACTCCACTGCATAGAGTTGCCTCCAGCAACTCATCTGAGAGGAGAACTGAGAAAATGAGGAAATGAAAGCCAAAAAAATGGAGGGGAGGATGATGTATAAGAACAATTCACTCTGCCAGGAGGGACGATGAGCCTTTGAACAGGATGTTCATTTATGGAAGTTCTTAACCCGGGTTGGTTTTGTCCCTGTTATCCCCCTATAAGTCTCTCACAGCAGGCTTGCAGACTGCTGAACAAGGGGTGCACCAACCGAGCGTGTCACAGTCAGGTCAAGAGACATATCACACACACACACACACACACACACACACACACACACACACACACACACACTTTGTTACTGAGTCAAACATTTAGCCAGCAGGCATCCGCTATGGCGACTGAGTAGAATTAGTATTGTAATGGCTGCACTTGCAAGTGATAATCCAATTATATTTCCTTGCCAACGACTGTCCTACATTGCCATCTTTTGGTGGTAATGTGAAGTGAAGCATGGGAACTGTCCTTTTGTTCTGCCTCATTTATAGACTATAGACATTTATTTTAGGTCTTGATTTGTGGGCAACTATGTTAAGGGGGCAACTAGTTATCCATCTTTTTCTGGAAAACAACAAAATGATTTCCCACTTCTTGACACATGTAAACCAAGGATGTGACAATAAAGTTGATTCTGGTTCTGTCAAGGTTGTTATGGATAGACGTAGATGTACAAATACTGTAACAGTCCATTAGTCTAACATACATTCATAGGCATGTTCACTGGTGATATTGTACATTATAATTATACTTTGAATTCCTATGCACAGCTTTGTGTGTATGTCTGTCTGTCTCCATTTAGCATGGAATGTGCTCAGCGGATTGGCTGAGCATGGAATGTGATGTAAGATGATGTATCATGAATGATGTATGATGATAAGAGTGCATGAAGCAAACAGCTTTTGTCCCCACACGTCAAGATTTGCCATTGACAATGACAATACATATGACGTAAATGAAACATCAAAACATTAAACGCCATTGACATTGAAGGGAAACTTTACATCATATGTAAACGAGCAAATCAGCTAACCAATCACAGGCAACAGGCATTCTGATTGGCCAGTATGAGATGATGCATGATGATGTACGATGATAAGAGCGCCCCTCACTTCACACGTTTGTGATTTTTTTTCCTACATGTTCGGGTGAATTTCACCTGTGTTTAGTGAATGAGGGCAACAAAACAAATCCCATATTTTTGAGGGGAGCTAGCCCCTCCTATATTCAGCTATTAGTGTAGATTTCTGTCTTACACAAACATTAAATTCCCATTGACAATGAATGGAGAATTTATATCATATGTGTCTAAGCAAACCGGCTATTTTCGTCCTACACAAACATTACATTCCCATTGACAATGAATAGAGAATTTTCCTGCATATGTGTCTGAGCAAATCGACATGTTACGTCATGATGATGTACGATGATAAGAGCGCCCCTCACTTCACACGGGGGTGATTCTTATAATATTGACTCAGTCAGACCAAGTTCAGACGGCCGGGGTTATTACTTGCGCAAGCAGAGCGCGCAAGTAATTTTCGTCCAGGGCGTCCAGTCACTCTGCACACACTGACTGACCAGCTAAAGTTTATGCCTACTTTAAACCATAATATGACAAACCTTGGATTAATTCATCTGAAAACGAGCAGCAAGCACAAGGTAAGTGATTCACACATTCAGGCGGGAATTATTGGAAATGGAACGTGTAGCTGTGTGCTGCTGCTGACCACTGCGATAAGCATTAATTATGACAGGCGTGTGGCGAGAGAGAGAGAGAGGGAGGGAGAGAGAGAGAGAGAGAGAGAGAGAATTGATATATAAATATAATGCACTCGTCTCTCTCTCTCTCTCTCTCCCCCCCTCTCTCTCTCCCACCCCTTCTCTCTCTCAGATCATCTTAAAGCTCACGAGGGGCGGCATGATTGTGAACTTATGAGTTTGACTTTGGAGATGAATATATATTTGCTGGTGCGCAACACCTCTGAATGTCAGATAATAGGCCTATCTCACAGCATTTCCACGCCCCCTTTTGGAGCTAGTGGTGTTATTTTTTCTGCGGCCCATAGGCTTCCATGTTAAAAGAGGTATTTTCACAAGCCACAAACTACTGTTTTGTAAAGGTAAGGTTTATTCTACTTAATATTTGAGTTGTTATACCATTGTGTTTTCTTCATATTATTATCGGTCTTTGACATTTTAACATTAGGAAATGTACTTAGATTCTCCAGAGAAAAAAAGTGTAAATGCTAATGGTTAAATAACACCACTAGCTCCAAAAGGGGGCGTGGAAAGGGGGTGGGGAAATGCTGTGAGACGTTTAGATTGATTCCACCTGCTGCAGCACAGCGCTAATCATTGCACATAGGCTATACAAAAGTATAAAAAAGAGAAATTGAAAACAGTCTGTTTATAGAAGAATATGGACAGTAAACAATGTGTTTATCCTACCTGGGGTCTCTCAATGCAAAGCCGGTTTGAAGTTACACAAAGAATGTTTAATTTCCACCCAAGAAGAGAAGCACTTTGATGTCAGAGGTCCATGCGTGCTGACCTGCCTGAGAGGAACGGACAGACAGCGCTGTCTGGTGGCTGTGCACCTCACTAGCCAACTCACAAGAGGAGGTTGAATGGACTGAAACCAGCGCTTCCTAAAACAACAGGTTTGGAGATCTGTTGGGAATTGATTACATGAAACAGTCACCCGTGCACCCAGTCCCAATGTTTGTAAACAAATAATTGGTCTATAGCCTATATACTAATCTATTCTACACTACACCATACCATTTAATAGTAACAATAATGTAGAAGATCATCCGTTTTTTTCTTGTCTTTCCTAATCACCATAATTTATATCTGTTCTCCAAAAATAGCTCATCTACAAGCTCATGCATGCGGGCTGCAGATCGGCTATTTTTGGAGAAGAGATTTATAGACATTATGTGCAAATATAAAATAGCTGTGATACTTATATGGAAGTGGTTATGGTGAAATAAACCATTAACACTAGTTAGTTTGTAGGGGGCGAGGGGACTATGACATCACCGTTTCAGCAAATTAGGCGGCATTTGCTATACACACGTTGACGAGAAAGTCGCGTCTCCAAACTTTCCCACTCTGGAAGGTGGTTTCAAAATTAGCCGTTTAAGTCCCCCAAAACGCCGTCTCCGTGTGGCAAAAAGGGCAGATCGGCTAAATACTTGCCCAGGTAACTCAAAATACGTCCTCGTCTGGATGGCCCCCTAGTTTCTCTACTGTGTTTCATGCTCACTGCTGTTGCTACAACACCTACATTTCTCCATTGGGGTCAATACAGATCTGTCTATCTATGCAGGTCTGTTAATCCGGGTGGCATGAATGAAGATCTCTCCCTCGAGTGCTACTTTACTTATAGGAGCCCTATATAATAACATACACTTTGATTTAATGTTTCTTCTTCTTCTTAAAACGTTTTCCTTTATTTTATGTTTTGCAGTGAGCAATTTTTTTTTTGCCAGTTTGTTGCAGGTGGACCACGGCCTGGTGGCCAGTATATGTCAGACTGCAGGGCAGCCTGGATGTAAACATCTATCTGTGCCAGTGTCTTTGGGATTATTTAACTGACACACAAACTGGGGCCTCTGTGAATTAACATTTCCGAGGCCTATTCTTCTGTTTCCTGGCCTGCACATTCATAAGCCTGATTGACCAGAGGAAGTAGGAACATCAAATCTATTGTCCTTGGTTCTGTGGCTACAAAGCATCTTGCCACTTGGTATATCTGAAACAATCCATGGTTGGATGTTTGATAATCCTGCAAGATTTGCTGACATGTCCGTCAAAATATGTCCTGGATGGAGGGAAGATTACATCCACTGATGTGCTCGGCTGTCCGCATGAACCTCTGCATTGCTTTTTTTTTGTCAGGTGAAACCTGACATATAATATAACAGCTCAATCTCATGAAATGTAGACTAAGCGACCTATAGACCGATTCAGAAACGGGTCTCATGGTCGCAGGCAACGTATTTCCTGTAGGCGGAGACGACATATCTGCGGTTTAAACCCACACCTCTTCTACTACAGTGAATGGAAAAGTGACTGATGTTAGTCTAGTCAAACGTTACTCTTTTACCTGCTTTTTACTAACACTAACATTACAAAGATGCCCAGAACATCGGGATGAACCTGTGTAGTTTATGGCTGCTCCAACATAAAAAAAGAATTAAAAAAAAGAAATGTCAAAATATCTACCGCGGTGGCTGAGACCAGAGCCATAGAGTAATGGTTGAGACAAAGCAGTGAAAGGTCCTGAAAGATACATAACCTCAGTCTTACCCAATACCCAATCGTTCTGTTTTAGGAACACAAGGCTGCTGTACTTTATACCTCATACTAAGCATTTAAAGTATCATCATTGGAAGTCTGCCCCCATGCCGCCTAAGCCAATGGGAGTCTGACCCCATACTTTAGTAATGCCACCAGCCAATCGTGTAGTGGCGACCTAGTCATGATTGGCTGCCTCCTAAGCTATGACATGCGCCCCACAGAATTCTTCTGCACCCAGACAAAGATTATTAATTTATAAAGATGGGCGATTTTCATTGGAGCCACTAGAGGCAAAATGGTACACAAAGCCTACAAATGGTCTCCTAAATAAAGTAGGCGTGGTTTTGCTTCTCCCCAACCTTCCCACCACCCTCCCTCTCCCAGGCTGACAACAACACTGACAACGGAAATCAGCCCCCATCAACCAAGAGTCTAAGACAGTTATGGAAAGTGATATTATTAAGCATTGGAAGTGGAACACACATTTTATTTCACTTTTAATATGTTAATTCATTTCACGTTATAATATTCACATATTCACATATTCTCATCTTAAATATGGGGCCAGAGCCCCCTATGTGTCGTCCGTCAAATTGCAGATGGACAGAGAGACTCTTCCGGACTCCTCTCAAATCTCAAAAGAGTTTGTTGCTGGGATAAATAAATAAAGTAGATTTTCTCCTAATTTGTCCCGCTAAAAAAAGCCATTTTAGTATGAATATCTTGTAAATATTGTGTGCCTTGTAATGATTGGGTCCAGTATTTACTTCAGTGACCATGGAGTTAAGGAATGGTTCAGAAGCTGTGTTCACGTTCACTCTCCAATTTAATAAGGGAAAGTTAGCTTAAGTTGTGGAAAATCTGCAAAATAAATGCTTACCACTAGCTTTCTTCACAGATGTGTTCATAAAGGTGTCACAGAAAAAAATGTTCCAACCCAACTCCCTTGGGAAACTTTGTGACAGCTGCTGAAAGTTGGGGTAACATTAACAACCAATATAAGGCAAATCATTCCAAATTTCTTTATACTTTAAGTAGCATGTGACATGTCAAACTAGGGGGTTTTCATGATGCTGAGTTTTGCACGAAAAACACTCCTTGGGCTAAATTTAGCCATAGCCACTTGCCAAAATGTGCCCAAATGTGCTGACCTCATCACATTTGTGATGACGGCTATGGGCGTTTTTAGGCAAAGGAGTGTTTTTTGTGCAAAACTAATGCTTGCAATGGATTCAGCATCATGATAACCCCCTAGTTTGACATGTTGACATGTAATCCTCATATTTTGGGGACACAATCTCTAAAATGATTAGTTAGATTTGTTGATGACGTGTGATGATTGTCTGATGATGATGTATTGACACACATGACATCACAGGGACCCTAAAGAGTTTATATGGAATGAATGAATGAATGAATGCATACATAGAAGGTGAAATTCTGGGAAATTGCAAGTGTGGTTGCACTGACGCAAGTATCGAGGATGAAAGGCGGGCAATTACAATAGTGTGGTTGTTTCTGTCAACCACACTAATGAATAATTACTATAGTCTGGTTCTCTGTCAACCACACTAATGGATAATTACTATAGTCTGGTTCTCTGTCAACCACACTAATGAATAATTACTATAGTCTGGTTCTCTGTCAACCACACTAATGAATAATTACTATAGTCTGGTTGTTTCTGGCAACCACACTAATGAATAATTACTAGGCTATAGTCTGGTTGTCTCTGTCAACCACACTAATGAATAATTACTATAGTCTGGTTCTCTGTCAACCACACTAATGAATAATTACTATAATCTGGTTGTCTCTGTCAACCACACTAATGAATAATTACTATAGTCTGGTTGTTTCTGGCAACCACACTAATGAATAATTACTAGGCTATAGTCTGGTTGTCTACCTCTGGGGAGGGTTGACTAAGCCAGGTTGCTGCAACGTGCTTCATGCATTTGATGTCGAACATAGATGGTTCAAACCACAGGTTTCTGGGACTGTTCTAGAGGGGAGGGAAAGCCACTCAGCTTGTGTCTTGGGGAAGGTCATGTATATTCATGGAGGATTGAACCAGACCACTGGATATACTAATGACATCTACAAGTTTGACACCACCACAATGGTCTGGTCGTTAATTAACACCAGAGGAATTCCACCTCCTGCTTCATGGCTTCAC